>NC_069504.1:572378243-572600743 GCF_027579735.1 Bombina bombina
ACCAAAATCAAGCGCTGCTTTTGATGTGCTCGTGCACGATTTTCCCATAGACATCAATGGGGAGAGCCAGCAAAAAAAAAAACTGCGATCGAGGAAAGAAAAGCTCCATAACGTAGCCCCATTGATGTCTATGGGGAAAAGGAAAAGTTACGTTTAAACCCCTAACATAAACCCTGAGTCTAAACACCCCTAATCTGCTGCCCCTAACATCACCGCCACCTACATAATGTTATTAACCCTTAATCTGCTGCCCCTAACATCGCCTCCACCTATATTACAGTTATTAACCCTTAAATCTGCTGCCCCTAACATTGCCGCCACCTACATTACAGTTATTAACCCCTAATCTGCTGCCCCTAACATCGCAGCCACTTACATTACACTTTTTAACCCCTAATCTGCCGCCCCCAATGTCGCAGCCACTATACTAAAGTTATTAACCCCTAAACCTAACCATAACGTAACCCTAAGCCTAAGTCTAACCCTAACACCCCCTAACTGAAAGGGACACTGAACCCACATTTTTTCTTTTGTGATTCAGATAGAGAATGAAATTTTAAGCAACTTTCTAATTTACTCCTATTATCAAATTTTCTTCATTCTCTTGGTATCTTTATTTGAAATGCAAGAATGTAAGTTTAGATGCCGGCCCATTTTTGGTGAACAACCTGGGTTGTCCTTGCTGATTGGTGGATAAATTCATCCACCAATAAAAAAAGTGCTGTCTAGAGTTCTGAACAAAAAAAAATAAAAATCTTTTTTTCAAATAAAGATAGCAAGAGAACGAAGAAAAATTGATAATAGGAGTAAAATAAAAAGTTGCTTAAAATTGCATGCTCTATCTGAATCACAAAAGAAAAAAATTGGTTTTAGTGTCCCCTTAAATATAATTAAAATAAATCTAAATAAACCTTACAATTATTAACTGGTAAGTCCTATTGAGGGAAAATAAAGAAGCGCCACATAGGGTGATATTGACTAAGATCACCAAAAAATGCAAAGGTGTATAACAAAAACCCTTCAGGGTGGCTACTCACAAGACGTGGTGGCACAACCGGAGTGCCTAGCTGGACAGTACGGGACCAACAGAGTCGCCCGTAGGACTCAACAGGAAGCTGGAGCTTCGTACGCCAGGTCACGTGGTGGGGCAAGCCAATCACGAAGGCAGTGTAACAGGCCAGTCACCAATGGTAGGAGGGATGGGAGGCAGTAGTCAGGACTTCAAAATGGAACTGGGAGATCAAAAATAGATATACCGATCCTTCAGGGCGTCCAACCTGGCTGAATCCTGTCAGCAGGGGAAGACAAAACCTTTTTGACTGCGTCACAAGTACATGCCCAGCAATAGGCATTTAGGTAATAATTGTAAGTTTTATTTAGCTTCATTTTAATTATTTTTAAGTTAGTGGGTGTTAGGGTTAGGGTTAGAATAAGGCTTAGGGTTACGTTAGGGTGAGGTTTAGGGGTTAATATATTTATGCAGCGTTAGTGATGTGGGAGGTCAGAGGTTTAGAGGTTAATAATTTATTATAGTATATTTCGTTGTGGGGGGCTTGCGGTTTAGTGGTTAATAGGTTTATTATAGCAGCAGTGTGGGTGGATGGCATATTAAGGGTTAATAATCTTTAAATAGTGTTTGCGATGCAGGAGGGTGGCGGTTTAGGAGTTAATAGGTTTATTATAGTAGCGACGATGACGAGGAGCGTCGGAATAGGGGTTAATATTTTTTTTGTGGCGACGATGTCCAGAGCGGCAGATAAGGGGTTAATCATTGTATTTTAGTGTTTGCGATGCGGTAGGGCCTCAGTTTAGGGGTTAATAGGTAGTTTATGGGTTTTAGCGTACTTTGTAACACTTTAGTTATGAGTTTTATGGTACAGCTTTGTAACGTAAAACTCATAGCTACTGACTTTAGATGGCGGTACTGATCTTGTGGTTATCGAGTGTACCGCTCACTTTTGGGCCTCCCAGGCAAACTCGTAATACCAGCGCTATGGGAGTCCCATGGAAAAAGGACTTTTTAAAAAGTGCGGTACTGATGTTGCGTGACGGCCAAAAAAGGTGTGCGGTACACCTATACCTACAAATGTTGTAATAGCGGTGTTAGGGAAAAAGCAGTGTTATGAAGCATAACGCTGCTTTTTCACTCATAACGTCAAACTCGTAATCTATCTGATAGATATTAGTGAGCCTCAAGTTGTAAGCTTGATGAACCATTTTTATTCTTACGGGTAAATTGCGAGTCTTGCGTTATGAGCTGTGCGGTGCTAACGTGCAGTTTTTATTCTCACTGCTCACTTCCCTGCAGTGCTGGTATTACAGGTTTTTCTAAACCCGGTGTTAACAGACAAGAATTGAGCGTAGAGCAAAATTGAGCTCCATACCGCACTCCAATACCAGCACTGCTTAAGTGAGCGGTGAGCTAGTTGTACGTGCTCGTGCACGATTTCCCCATAGACAACAATGGGGAGAGCCGGCTGAGAAAAAGTCTAACAACTGCCAAAAAGCAGTGTAAAACTCAGTAACGCAGCCCCATTGATTCCTATGGGGAAACTAAAGTTATGTTTACACCTAACACCCTAACATGAACTCTGAGTCTCAACACCCCTAATATTACACTTATTAACCCCTAATCTGCCACCCCTGACATCGCTGACACCTACATTATACTTATTAACCCCTAATCTGCCGCTCCGGACATCGCCGCCACCTACATAATACTTATTAAATCCTAATCTGCTGCCCCCAACATCGCCAACACCTACAATATATTTATTAACCCCTAATCTCCCTCCCCCAACGTCGCTGCAACCTACCTACATTTATTAACCCCTAATCTGCCGTCCCCAACGTCGCCGCCACTATATTATATTTATTAACCCCTAAATCTAAGTCTAACCCCAACCCTAACACCCCCTAACTTAAATATAATTTAAATAAATTTAAATACAAATTACTATCATTACCTAAATTATTCCTATTTAAAACTAAATACTTACCTGTAAAATAAACCCTAAGCTAGCTACAATATAACTAATAGTTACATTGTAGCTAGCTTAGGGTTTATTTTTATTTTACAGGCAAGTTTTTATTTATTTTAACTAGGTAGAATAGTTACTAAATAGTTATTAACTATTTAATAACTACCTAGCTAAAATAAATACAAATTTACCTGTAAAATAAAACCTAACCTAAGTTACAATAACACCTAACCTTACACTATAATTAAATAAATTCCCTACATTAAATACAATTAAATAAATTAAATAAAATTAGCTAAATTACAAAAAAAAACCCACTAAATTACAGAAAATTAAAAACAAATTACAGATCTTTAAACTAATTACACCTAATCTAAGAGCCCTATCAAAATAAAAAAAAGTCCCCCAAAATAAAAAACCCTAGCCTAAACTAAACTACCAATAGTCCTTAAAAGGGATTTTTGCTGGGCATTGCCCCAAAGAAATCAGCTCCTTTTCATGTAAAAAAAATACAAACACCCCTCAACAGTAAAACCCACCACCCACACAACCAACCCCCCAAATAAAAGCCTAACTAAAAAACCTAAGCTCCCCATTGCCGTGAAAAGGGCATTTGGATGGGCATTGCCCTTAAAAGGGCATTTAGCTCTATTGCTGCCCAAAGCCCTAACCTAAAAAATAAACTCACCCAATACACCCTTAAAAAGTCCTAACACTAACCCCGAAGATTCACTTACCGGGAGAAGTCTTCATCCAAGAGGCAAGATGTCCTCAACGAAGCCGGCAGAAGTGGTACCCCAGACAGGCAGAAGTGGTCCTCCAGATGGGCAGAAGTCTTCATCCAGACGGCATCTTCTATCTTCATCCATCCGGCGTGAAGCGGCTCCATCTTCAAGACATCCAGCACGGAGCATTCTCTTCCAACGACGTCTTCTTGCAGAATGAATATCTCTTTAAGTGATGTCATCCAAGATGGCGTCCCTTAGACTCCGATTGGCTGATAGAATTCTATCAGCCAATCGGAATTAAAGGGACATTAAACCCAAATTAGTTTTTCATGATTTAGAAAGAGAATGCAATTTTAAACAACTTTCTAATTTACTTCTATTATATATGTTACTTCATTCCTTTGTTTTCTTTTGCTGAAAAGTATATCTGGATAGGCTTAGTAGTTGCTGATTGGTGGCTGCACATAGATGCCTCATGTTATTGGCTCATCCATGTGCATTGCTATTTCTTCAGCAAAGGATATCTAAAGAATGAAGCAAATTAGATAATAGAAGTAAATTGGAATGTTGTTTAAAATTGTATTCTATACCTGAATCATGAAAAGAACATTCTGGGTTTAGTGTCCCTTTAAGATAGAGAAAATACTATTGGCTGATGCAATCAGCCAATAGGATTGAACTTCAATCCTATTGGCTGATCCAATCAGCCAATAGGATTGAGCTCGCATTCTATGGGCTGATTGGAACAGCCAATAGAATGCCAGTTCAATCCTATTGGCTGATTGCATCAGCCAATAGGATTTTTTCTACCTTAATTCCAATTGGCTGATAAAATTCTATCAGCCAATCGGAATCTAAGGGATGCCATCTTGGATGACGTCACTTAAAGGTACATTCCAAGAAGCCATCTGTCACAAATATCTCAGGATTCAGCTGCTAAGGAGTTAACTTTGTGTAGCTGGCACTCAAAACAGTTATTTGTTTTCAAGAAGAATTGTGTTTGTATTTTCTTTGAAGTGCCAGAACCCCCTAAATAGCCACCAAATGTTAGTGTGTATGCATTGGGTCATAAAGTCACTGAAACTCTTAGTCACAGAGATACACTGGATAAAGTTTATGGCTTAAGCTGTCAATAGAATGCCTGATGCAAAACAGGCCCTTCATTACAAAAACTGACCAGGTCACTGACAGGACATTGGTATATTATGTACATATGTGGGTTAAAACTGTTATAACCTTAACGGCAGGTAAATATGACAACCTATGGCATATTTGATATCAAACCGGTTCTCCCAATAAAACTAAGAGGTTCTAAATATGTAAATATAGAAATTTCTTACCTAGTAGGAATGATAATGGATTGTATAAATTCAGGCAAGAAATTAGTCTATTGAAGGTTGTAAAGACAGGGGGGTTTCTTAGCCCACCCAGGAGGGTGTGGTTAAGCAACCTGATCTCTGAAAAGTAGGGTTTAAGAATCTTATTTTTTAACAATAAGATTGTCATTCTTACAAGGGGAGCTGCTGTACAGAGTGAGGAGCCATCTTCTTCTGCCATTCCCCTGGCGCAGATCTTGAAGCTAGTAAAGTATTCAATGCTGTTTTTCTCCTTTTTATTTTGAAAACACTGTTTGCGTGTGTAATTTTATTTGTAACAACTTTTTATTAATAATGCATTGTGCATAATAATTTTGGCATAATAAATAATTCCTTTATTAAGTTTGGCCTTTGTCTAATAATTGAACCACGTTACTGAAAGAGACTGGAATATTAGAACTGTATAATTTAGGTTATTTTCAGCAAAATTGTATTTCTAGAGTTAATGTGTAAAGTCTGGGGTTTTCCTTAAGATTCTCCCTTTAATACATTTTAAGTTGTTGCAGCATTTGAGCTATAAGATTTATAGTTTATTGTGGGTGGCATTGAAAAGGGAGTGTTGGGCATTTCTCTTACGTCTAGTACAGATTAAGGGAGTGCGAATTAACTCTTGCTCCCACTAAACTGAATCACAAGCTTGCCTGGTGTGGCTAGATTATGACCTATAGGTGACAGAAAAGGGGGCTGAAACCCTTTCTGTGCCAAATAAGTGACTGGTGCAGGGTTGGATAACCTTGGTTCGTCACAAATTGGTGGCAGCGGTGGGATAATTTTTTTAATATTAGATTTTAGTGCTTGTGGATTTGCTAGTGTGAAAATCCCGGTACTAAAAGAAATTGTTTCTTACAATTTCCAAAGGCTAAAACTCAGTGCATTATATAGTCACACATTGCAAACAGTCCCCTTCCCTATTCTCTGTTTTTCTTTTCTATTTTATTTTTGCTATGGAGGCATACGAGCAGCGATCTAGAGAGGCACTTATACTCCTATGCCAGGAGCGGGATATTCCAATACGTTCAAAGAACAAAGATTTACTAATACAAGCTCTTGTTGAATATGATAACAGCCAAATCACACCAGTTAAAGTCCCAGGAGAGATGTCTGCAGCTGTGGGCGGTGATTCATCAGGATCTGGGGATCCATTGGACTGTTATTTGTAAACTGTTCTTAAACATATGGGCTCAGTGGATGCAAGTTTGCACATGGAACTGATTACAAAGTTTTATCAAAGACAGGCAGCTGAGAGACAGGCTGCTGAACTACAGGCGTCTCTGGCAGCTGAGAGAGAGGCTCTGGCAGCTGAAAGACAGGCTGCTGAACGCCAGGCAGAGAGAGAGTATCAGCTACAGCTTGCACGGTTGGAGAGAGGGATGGTCTCACCTGTTGTTAGTGAACCTAGAGACCCCCCTGCTCCCAGAGTGCGTGCAGAGAATTTTCCCACCCTGGAGAAAGATGGAGATGTGGATGTATTCCTGCGTAGCTTTGAGAAAGTTTGCAGACAGTTCCAGTTGCCAAGGGAGCAGTGGGCCAAGTACCTTACCCCTGGCCTGAAAGGTCCTGCACTGGAGGCGTTTGCTGAACTACCCCCAGAGTTTGATCAGGACTATGATTCCATTAAAGCTGCACTGCAAAGGAGATACAATCTCACTCCTGAGGTGTACCGAAAGAAATTCCGTTCTCTGCAGAAAGGTTTGTCAGAGAGCTATATTACAGCTGTTGGGAACTTGAGGACAGCCTTTAAACAGTGGGTCAGAGGATTAAAAGTTGCCACTATGGAGGAGCTGGAAGATTTGATTGTGAAGGAGCAGTTTATGCAGCTGTGCCCAGCCGGCGTTCAAGAATGGGTTTTAGATCGGAAGCCCATAACAGCATTGGAAGCTGGTGAGCTGGCTGATTTTTACACAGCTAACAGGTCTCCAGAGAATGGGAGGAAATCCTTTTCTAAGGGGGGATCCACCTGTAAAGGAGTTGCTGCACGACCCCCCTTCACAAAGCCTGCTGTGCCTTTATCCAGTGTGTCTGCTCCCTCTGGGAAAGGAGGGGCGAGTGCTGCATCTGGGCAGGGGGATACCCGCAGATGTTTTGTTTGCAACAAAGTGGGCCACATCAGCTCCACTTGCCCAGAGAGGATTAACTTGGGGCAATAAGCTGGAGGGAGTAATCCCTCAGAAGTACCAGCATCTGTTTTGTTTGTTACCTGTCCAGAGGAAAACAACCATGAGAACTTGCAACCTGTGACTGCTGGAGATAAGTTAACCCTAGGGCTAAGGGACACAGGTGCAGAAGTGACTATGGTGCATCCAAAGCTAGTGAACTCTGAGAACATTATCCCTGGAAAGAATCTAGCAGTTAAAGGGATTGGGGGAATGAAACTTGCAGTGCCTATGGCACGTGTATATCTTGATTGGGGAGTGGGGAGAGGTTTAAGAAATGTGGGGGTATCTGAAAATATTCCTAATGATGTTTTACTGGGTACTGATTTGGGTAGATTATTATCTCTTTATGTGCCTGACAATGCTACATGTGACCTAGTGACATTAGTTGCAGACCTTTATGTGGAAAGGGCTGTGTGTAAAAATGCTCAGAGACATTATGACCAGGAGGGAGGACAGAGTGCATGTATGCGCAGGGCTGTGCCTGAACTGCAGGTGTCTGTGCTGAGAGGTGAAGCTGTACGAGGATATCCTGACTGGGGAGAACGACAGACAGACGGTGTGTGTCTTCCTGTACTTAAACCAGCAGTATCGGCAGAATTACCATTAGCTGTTCAGGGTGAGACTGATGGGGGAGAAAGGCAGATAGACTGTGTGGGTCTGTCTGTGCCTGAACTGAGTTTACCTGTACAGGGAGAAGCTGTTTGTGAGAGAAGGCAGATGAGGGGTGCGTGTCTGCCTGTGTTTGAATCAGTGGATTCTATGGAAGGAGGTGAGATTGACAGGGGAGAGAATGACTGGGTGACTGGGCCGCTGGATGATGTGTGCCAGTCTCTGCCAGGGACAATTCCGTACCCTGTGAAAAGACACAATAGTTGGGATAAATGGCAAAGGGAAGATGTGTGCCTGTCTGCACCAGTGTCAAAAGGATACCAGATTCTGTGTGATTATGCAAAGTGGCAGACTGACTGTGAGAGAGAGCAGGGGGGCAAACTAGCCCACTCTATGACAGAAGCAGCAAAGCCACAGATTTCAGACTGTGTGGGGGAGGAGGGTACAGGATACTCTTTGAGGGACCCCCAGAGTGAGTGTGAAAGATTGTGGGTGACAGAGACCCCAGTAACCTCAGCTGTGACCTATAAACAGACTGCAAAGGCTAGGGGACAGAGACTGACAAAGACTGCAGGCACAGGGGGGAGGAGTACAGAGAAGTGTATTTACACAGCCCCACAGTGCCATTCAGCAAATACACTGATAGATGTGCAGCATCAGTGTCCTCAGCAGGTTCAGCAGTTAGAACGCACAGTGAGGAGGAGGGGGCAGTTAGTCAACCCCCTACAAACCATAACTGAGTGCAGGAGAACAGGAATTCTACTCCAGTGGGAGGGCAAGAGCCTATGGTAGTTAAGCAGCAACTGACAGCACACAATATGTTTAGAGAGCACACCATAGGTAGCAAGACACTAGGTTTCACAGGCACCTCTGTAACAGGGGATGATGTGTTATTCATGGATAAGATGCAAACCTTATTGGGGGAGGTATCTGCAAAACCCAGAGATGCCATATTCGCACAAAAACAGTTGCAGGAGTTTACTGCCAGAGAGGGAGTGTGTGAGATGGTCCATAATGTTCTTGTACTCACGCCCATGAGACAGAACAAACTAGAGGCTGCATGGGAGGGGCCCTGCAATATATTCAATCAGTTGGGTAGAGCAACTAGTGTGTTACTTTTTAAAGGAGGGCATCCTGCTGCCAAAACTGCTAGGTGCAATCTGTCTGGCAATGGTGTTCTCACCGCAAGGGGAAGCTCCTTTTGATACGCATCTGGAGTGGCTCGTAGCCACCCCCTTTTGCGTCTCTTATTGGGGGAGGTGTCACAAATATCTCAGGATTCAGCTGCTAAGGAGTTAACTTTGTGTAGCTGGCACTCAAAACAGTTATTTGTTTTCAAGAAGAATTGTGTTTGTATTTTCTTTGAAGTGCCAGAACCCCCTAAATAGCCACCAAATGTTAGTGTGTATGCATTGGGTCATAAAGTCACTGAAACTCTTAGTCACAGAGATACACAGGATAAAGTTTATGGCTTAAGCTGTCAATAGAATGCCTGATGCAAAACAGGCCCTTCATTACAAAAACTGACCAGGTCACTGACAGGACATTGGTATATTATGTACATATGTGGGTTAAAACTGTTATAACTTTAACGGCAGGTAAATATGACAACCTATGGCATATTTGATATCAAACCGGTTCTCCCAATAAAACTAAGAGGTTCTAAATATGTAAATATAGAAATTTCTTACCTAGCAGGAATGATAATGGATTGTATAAATTCAGGCAAGAAATTAGTCTATTGAAGGTTGTAAAGACAGGGGGGTTTCTTAGCCCGCCCAGGAGGGTGTGGTTAAGCAACCTGATCTCTGAAAAGTAGGGTTTAAGAATCTTATTTTTTAACAATAAGATTGTCATTCTTACAAGGGGAGCTGCTGTACAGAGTAAGGAGCCATCTTCTTCTGCCATTCCCCTGGCGCAGATCTTGAAGCTAGTAAAGTATTCAATGCTGTTTTTCTCCTTTTTTTTAAAAAACACTGTTTGCGTGTGTAATTTTATTTGTAACAACTTTTTATTAATAATGCATTGTGCATAATATTTTTGGCATAATAAATAATTCCTTTATTAAGTTTGGCCTTTGTCTAATAATTGAACCACGTTACTGAAAGAGACTGGAATATTAGAACTGTATAATTTAGGTTATTTTCTGTTAAATTGTATATGAGTAAATGTGTAAAGTCTGGGGTTTTCCTTAAGATTCTCCCTTTAATACATTTTAAGTTGTTGCAGCATTTGAGCTATAGGATTTATAGTTTATTGTGGGTGGCATTGAAAAGGGAGTGTTGGGCATTTCTCTTACGTCTAGTACAGATTAAGGGAGTGCGAATTAACTCTTGCTCCCACTAAACTGAATCACAAGCTTGCCTGGTGTGGCTAGATTGTGACCTATAGGTGACAGAAAAGGGGGCTGAAAACCCTTTCTGTGCCAAATAAGTGACTGGTGCAGGGTTGGATAACCTTGGTTCGTCACACCATCGTTGGAAGAGGATGCTCCATGCCGGATGTCTAGAAGATGGAGCCACTCTGCGTCGGAAGGATGAAGATAGAAGATGCCATCTGGATGAAGACTTCTGCCCATCTGGAGGACCACTTCTGCCCGTCTGGAGGACCACTTCTGCTGGCTTCATTGAGGACATCTTGCCGCTTGGATGAAGACTTCTCCCGGTAAGTGAATCTTCGGGGTTAGTGTTAGGATTTTTTAAGGGTGTATTGGGTGGGTTTATTTTTTAGGTTAGGGCTTTGGGCAGCAATAGAGCTAAATGCCCTTTTAAGGGCAATGCCCATCCAAATGCCCTTTTCAGGGCAATGGGGAGCTTAGTTTTTTTTAGTTAGGCTTTTATTCGGGGGTTTGGTTGTGTGGGTGGTGGGTTTTACTGTTGGGGGGTGTTTGTATTTTTTATTTACAGGTAAAAGAACTGATTTCTTTGGGGCAATGCCCTGCAAAAGGCCCTTTTAATGCCTATTGGTAGTTTAGTTTAGACTAGGGTTTTTTTTATTTTGGGTGGCTTTTTTTATTTTGATAAGGCTCTTAGATTAGGTGTAATTAGTTTAAATATTTTGTAATTTGTTTTTTATTTTCTGTAATTTAGTGTTTGTTTGTTTTTTGGTAATTTAGCTAATTGTATTTAATTTATTTAATTGTATTTAATGTAGTGAATTTATTTAATTGAGGTGTACTGTTATGTGTTATTGTAACTTAGGTTAGGTTTTATTTTACAGTCAATTTGTATTTATTTTAGCTAGGTAGTTATTAAATAGTTAATACCTATTTAGTAACTATTCTACCTAGTTAAAATAAATACAAACTTGCCTGTAAAATAAAAATAAACCCTAAGTTAGCTACAATGTAACTATTAGTTATATTGTAGCTAGCTTAGGGTTTATTTTATAGGTAAGTATTTAGTTTTAAATAGGAATAATTTATGTAATGATAGTAATTTGTATTTAGATTTATTTAAATTATATTTAAGTTACGGGGTGTTAGGGTTAGGGTTAGACTTAAATAAATTTAGAATAGTGGCGGCAACGTTGGCAGATTAGGGGTTAATAAATGTAGGTAGGTGGTGGCGATGTTGGGGGCAGCAGATTAGGGGTTGATAAATATAATGTAGGTGGCGGCGATGTCCGGAGCAGAAGATTAGGGGTTAATAAGTATAATGTAGGTGGCTGCGATGTTGGGGGCGGCAGATTAGGGGTTAATAATATTTAACTAGTGTTTGCGAGGTGGGAGTGCGACGGTTTAGGGGTTGATATGTTTATTATAGTGGCGGCGATGTCCGGAGCGGCAGATTAGGGGTTAATAATTTTATTATAGTGTTTGCAATGCGGGAGGGCCTCGGTTTAGGCGTTATTAGGTAGTTTATGGGTGTTAGTGTACTTTTTAGCACTTTAGTTATGCATTTTATGCTACAGCTTTGTAGTGTAAAACTCACAACTACTGACTTTAAAATGCATTAGGAATCTTGTCTGTAGAGGCTGTACCGCTCACTTTTTGGCCTCCCAGGACAAACTCGTAATACCAGCGCTATGGAAGTCCCATAGGAAAAAAGGGTTTACAAAATTTACGTAAGTAGGTTTGCGGTAAGGCCAAAAAAGTGTGCGGTACACCTATACCTGCAAGACTCGTAATACCAGCGGGCGTAAAAAAGCAGCGTTAGGACCTGTTAACGCTGCTTTTTCACCTTACCACAAAACTCGTAATCTAGACGTTAGTTTTTTTAGTCCAGCAAGATATCTTAACATATCCACTTAGACTGCAGCATAAGGCAATGTACTATACCTCACGAATAAATCATGCCAGTCAATTTTTTTTTATTTTTTTTTATTTTTATAAACTTTGGCAAACCTACATTTTTGTCTTTGGATTTAACATACTAATTCTTAGAAATCCTATTACATGAAATAACCTGTCAAGCAAGCAGAAGAAAACCCTCTGTTTTCTAACTTGTGACCACATGGTGATCAGTCATGAGAAAATTAGGTGACATATGGAGAGCTGTAAATTCAGTCTAGCAAAAATGCAGAATATCATTTTTCCTTTAATAAATTAAAAAATAAACTTAATGAGTTGCAACTATTATCTGTGACAGAATTTATTGTATGCAGACAGCATAATTCTCACTGTTTTAACTCTTTTCTGTTAGTTATTAATGGAGAATTTCATAAAGGAGAGGTAACATATTTTATAAATGAAGTAGATGTTATGCTTGCACTAAATAAAAAAAAAACATATATTTATTACAAGTGCATACACCATATAAGTACAGAAAGTATTGTCAGGGGAACACACTAAAGGAGCATGGTAGTTAAAAAAAAAACGCTTTATATTAAAGTGAAGGTAAACTTTGGTGAATGAAAGCCCGTTTTTTAAAAATACTATTAAAAACAGGGGCACTTTCATTCATCAAAGTTTACAAAGCAGCCGTTTTGATTAAAAACTTACCTTTGTTTTTTTCACAGCTACAGAAGTTTACCCCTCCTGGAAATCCTCTCTTCACACCTCATCTCTTCACACCAATCACAGCATGGCAATAACCACCTTGGGTGGAAAGCTGTGATTGGAGGAAGCAGGATTAGTCATTGCTGAGGTGTGAAGAAAGGATTCCAGGAGGGGGAAGCTGCTCTGGCTGTAAAAAAAACAAATGTAAGTTTTTAATCAAAACGGCTGCTTTGTAAACTTTGATGAATGAAAGTGCCCCTGTTTTTAATAGTATTTTTAAAAAAATGGAATTTCATTCACCAAAGTTTACCCTCACTTTAATAGTATTATTTCATTTTTTAAAAAAAATCAAATTCTAGATACAGCTGTACAGCCACTGCTTGGGAATATTAGTAGTCAGCAAAATGGCCTTTGAAATGCTAGGCTCAGGCAATACTACAGCCATGTATGGAGAAGGGCAGCCTAGGGTTAATGTATTTTCCAAGGTTTTATATAATTATTCTTTACTATGGAATAAAAAATAAAAAGAGATAAATATTAAATAATATTCAATAATTAAATAAAGGGGGCAGTATCAATCCAGTCACTTTAAAGTATAATAATAACGTTAATTGTAGCATGCTACCGAAATTTCATTGTGTAAGAGATTCCATGGGCCCTCATTCCAATCTGTTTGAATTGATATGCCAAGCATTGTATAGAAGCTTCTGTGATTGTTAAAGGTTCCACTCCATCTGAATAGCTACTGAATCAACCCCCCCCCCTCCAATTACAAATAATGTGCAGACATTTCTGGACTATCTATATTTTTATATATAAATATTTGAATAATTTAGCTGCTGTATTCTTTATGTTGTGCTTCATGGAGCTTTGTGCACATTTTTGGCAGACCTTAAGTTATAAACAGGCAATGAAAAAACTAGAGCATTATTAAAAATACTAGATTTCAAGTGGAGTGGCATTTAGCGCTCCTTCTTGAGTGTAAACTTTGCAAGAGTAAGCTTTTTGCGCATGTCTGGTAGCGCTCATATTGCAAGTTGAAACTAAAAAGTTTGCTCATGAGTGAAATCAGAAACGCGCTAACTTAAGGACTTCGATAAGTAGACTTCAATCGAGGATGTCGACGGAAATAAAAAGAACACTTATCGCTTGCATTCTAACCCGACAGGAGTTATTAATATTTCACATACCAATGTTCTTCACATACAAGAATAGGTTATTTTTATTGTAAATACATATTTCTTTATATATATATGTATATACCTATGCCTGTATATCTATTCCTTTAGATACATAGGTATAGATATATATTTTATATTAACATTATCAAATACATATTAAAATATATATTTAATACATAGGAATGTAAAATATGCGTAACAGGCTTCGGGTTTTTTCGTGAAACATGAAATTGCTGTGAAGATAAAGGATTTAAGTTATTGGGAAGATGTCAAAGGTGTATGTGTGTGTAAGTGTGTGTATATATATATATATATACATACCGGTATATATAAAGAAAGAAATGGGGGCTATGGGGAAAGCACTAAAAATGGAAACAAATATGGATATTGCAAGAAAATAGCTAAACCAATCCTAAATCCTAAATAAAGTAACGAGTGCACATTTAATTAAAAAGTAAACAATAAAATGCACTGTACCTAAAGCAATCAGATCTTACTTTGTAAGGGATAGGCAATGTAAGTGCATACACAAGTAAAGTATTTGCTGATAATGAATTAAACGTTAAAGAACAGTTAAACACCAAATATGTGCATGCAAATCAGAAGCAACAATAAAAAAATGATATAATATAATATTAGTATAATAACAAGCTGATAGATATCAGGTAAAGATATATTTTAGCACCATAAGGGCTTGTGTGGATCCCCTTCACTTATCGGAGTGTTTTTGAACTTGTGGGACTTTCTGCTCTAATATCACGCACCCCCATTGTTTGTCTTACTAGATTGGACTGTGCGTTCTTGTGCTAAAATATATCTTTACCTGATATCTATCAGCTTGTTATTATACTATATTATATTATATCATTTTTTTATTGTTGCTTCTGATTTGCATGCACATATTTGGTGTTTAACTGTTCTTTAATGTTTAATTCATTATCAGCAAATACTTTACTTGTGTATGCACTTACATTGCCTATCTCTTACAAAGTAATATCTGAATGCTTTAGGTACAGCGCATTTTATTGTTTACTTTTTAATTAAATGTGCACTCGTTACTTTATTTAGGATTTAGTATTGGTTTAGCTATTTTCTTACAATATCCTTATTTGTTTACATTTTTAGTGCTTTCCTAATAGCCCCCATTTCTTTCTTTTTATATATTTTTTTATACTGTAAAAGGAATATCTGGAAAATGATATTTCGCTTTTGGGGCTACTGTGGTCAGCAGCTTTTAATTGAGACAAAGCATTTATTCTTGTATTCGTATTTATATATATATATATATATATATATATATATATATATATATATATATATATATATATGGTTATAATTATGTTTTTTTAATGTGTTTTCATTTTCATCTATGTTTTGATTTAATTACGACTTTATCACAACTATATAAGGAGCTCTGATAGGGTGTGTTGTACAATATTGCACACCATATATGTACATACATATACCCTTTCAGGTTATCATATAATATGTTCATGTATTGATTATGTAGCGTTGTATAGGTGAGACATCTTTCCATTGGACCCATTATCATATACTTCTTATATAGAGGTTGTTTCATTTATTCATTTTTTCTTTGCCAGTATCAGTATTTACAATATTATTTATATTATATAGTATATTATATTCTATTGTGTGATCCCCTGTGTTTGCGCCGGTAGGCCCCAAAGCTTATAGCACTGCTTGTCAGTGGTATATTCTATTTTGTATATATATATATAATATGTGTGTGTGTGAAGGCGTTTATGCATAGCACCAAACTAAACTAAATGAAGAACTCCAGTATTTGAACAGACTTTTTGCTCTCCCTTGGCTTAATGCTGGAGTACTATCCAACGCGAATGTTACTGAGTTTCCCCACAGAAGCCTAATATGTGTGAGATGTAACTCACCAGGGTAGGAAGTAGCTGCAGAGGAAATTCAAACAGCGATAAAGCCGCTTGGAGAACTCGACCTATTTACAAAAGCACTCTTCCCAGAACCCAAGGTAAAACAAAGAATACAAACACGGAGGTAAGGAATATCAGAGGTCCGGTTAGGGGGAGAATAAACTGTAAACTTCCACCAGCACAGTACTGCATTTGGATTTTAACTGCTTCAGAATTAGTTGTGGCCACAACTTAAGGGAATCACAAGGATTACAAATCCGAACTTTCAGCAAATTTTTTATGATAAGGATGTACCCCTATATGCTCTAAACAGATTTACTGTATGGTACTACCATATATGACAGTAGATACGATTTTTATTATTGTTTTTTTAATATCTAAGTAAACGTCTTTTTAAACTTATAACGATTTTGTTTATTTATTAATTTAGAAGTACTATTTTGTTGATTAATCCATTTAGAGGTATAGTGACAATACACGGTGGATACACCAATACATATCTCTAAGAAATAGAAGATTTTTGCAAGTTACCCTTGAAGATTTTTGCAAGTTAGCTTTTTGGTATTTATTTATACATTTTATACACTTTAGAATTTTTGAAGAGACACTTATTAAACACCACGAGTCACAATTTTTTTTTTCAACAAACCGACACATTGTTAATTGCATTTGAATCAATACACTTCCAACACGATTTAAAGACAATTATATAAAATTATATATATAACACAAATTTGTGAGATATAATTTTGGAATATTTATACATATTTTATCACAGTTTATACATATTTTAACCACAGTTTATACTCACAGCTCTTTTAGAGCGCTCCCCACACCCACCTTTTTGCACATTTTAACATATCTGATATTGGGAGCATATCAGATTTGGGGAAGCCAGTTGAGTCTTATCTACATATCACTCCACACTTTCTTTTTCTTGAGATGTAACTCACCCACGCTATCCAAACTGTAGATATTAGAGAGCACTTGACTAATGCTTGAACAAACAAACAAAAATTGGACTTCTAATATTAAAGCTAAAATGGAGGCAGTATGGATTGTACTCAAGGGTTAACGCACCATAGCGCTAAAATTTTGCCATCCACTTGAAATCTAGTCCAAAGTGTAGATGCAGTTTTTTAATAAATATGTAGAAACTAGGCAGTAATTCTCAATCGCATATGTTTTTTTTACTCTATTTAAAATGACTTCAGCATTTAACATGTGACCTTTTTCATAAAAAAAAATAGAGAAAAGTAAGTGAAACCTGTACACAGTATTGTAGCAATTTTAACATTTTAGGATATAAAAAAAAACGTATTGTTAAAAATAATTTTAAATATATTTGCAGCAGTATAAATCATTATGGGGTCCATTTATCAATTTGCTGTATTAAACCTTGTCAACCTGGTCTTGCAGCATAATGCTTGTGCAATGCCTCCCACTGCTTTTTGCACATGGCCTGTCAATCATTCTGATCAGATTTAGAACCAGATTACAAGTGGAGTGCTAAATATCGATTGTGCGCTGGTATTACAAGTTAAGTGCAATACTTGTGTTCACATTGCTAGGACGCTTTGAACGTCCGTGAGCTCCAATGGGAGCCTCGTTCTGATGCCGTCATCAAGGGGGTAAGTTGTGCAGCGATAGAAGCAAATATTAATATATATGTATATGATTATACATATTATTACCACAAACTAACGATAGCAATAACCAGCCACTTGTAATGGCTGGTTATTTATCACGCACTCACAAACAGGCAAATAAGCGCTCCACTTGTTTTCTAGCCTTTAATCAGGATGATTGAAATCTGCCCTACTTTAGGTGACGGAGAGGTTAAGTAGAATTACCAAAACGCTAGGACTCCAAAGCTGCTCTCACAGCTTAATAAATAGAGCCCTATCTATTTATTTAAACAATAAAGATTGCAGCCTCACATAAGAGAAATTCATCTTTTCCCAAGAATTCAAAAGTAATAGACATATTGATGGATAGTCCTCCCCTTAAACCAATTTACTCTTCAATGAATATAAAAAGAATATTTTATAATTGCTGTCACCGCCATAGCAGAATAATTTTTCATTATAATGTGTGATAAGTCTCATTACTGTGATATAACTGAAATAACATTTAAGAATTCAAATAAGTTTCTGACTTACAGACTAAGACATTGGTTTTCATTGTATTTAAAAAAAAAAAAAAATTATGTTTTATAATTGTTGAGTAGTTAACAAAGATTACGTGTCATATAAAAATAACTTCCTAAAAAAGTGTTTTTCTCAAAATGTGTAAGTCATATATCAGTGAAATGTTAAATTAGAGTATGTACATTTTTTCTTTTTTTGGAAAGATTATGATATAGCAGACAGTATGTACAGAAGAAGATTTAATGCAGAATGCAAAAAGAAGGTGAGACAAACTACTGTCGAATTGTCTTTAAGACTGTGGGCTAGTGTAAAACAGATGTGTGTTAATTTTAGAGATCAAGAATCCATGCAACTACCATCCTTAATTAAGTCAAAGGGGTAAATTTATCAAAGTGCAAGCGGACATGATACACTGTAGTGTAACATGTCCGCCAGACATTGATAAATGCCGACAGCATACGCTGTCAGCATTTATCACTATACAAGCAGTTCTTGTGAACTGCTTGTGCAATGCCGTCCCCTGCAGATTCAGCCACTAGCAGGGGGTGTCAATTAGCCCGATCATATAGGATCGTGCGGATTGATGTCCATGGCCTCAGAGCAAGCGGACCAGTTATGGAGCAGCAGTCTTTATACATGAACAGCTATATGTCAGGGTTTTTTCCCTGTTTTGTTTGCCATGTGCTGCTGGCAGCCATTTTACTCACCTCTCTTGCTGACTATGGTGCATTGTGGGGGATGCTGCACATTTACTGCACTTCCTTTTATGGTCACACTGGTGTGCATCATCTGTGTGAGACAGGATGCAGTCTCAGAATTGTAATGTCATCACCTAATATTTAAAGATCCTCTGTTCAGTATGCTTTGCCTTTGCGTTGTCTCAGACCTGTTTGTGAGAGTTCCTGTGTATTACATGGCTGTCTGACGTCCTTCCTGGTTCCTGATCCCTGGCTTGTTCCTGACTCTGCTGTTCTCCTTGTTCCTGATTCCGGCTCGTCTGACTATTCACTTTGGTTCCTAACTCGGCTCGTCTGACTATGAGCTCTGGTTTTGACTCCTGGCTTGTTATTTGACTTGTGGACTTTTTTATTATTTTTTGCTATTAATAAAGGTGTGATTATTTTTGCATTTCTCATCTCAGTCTGATTCCTGGCACCCTGACATTACGCAAAGGCCATGAATCCTGATGGTGTTAATAATCCACCTTTACCTGCCATCATTTCCAGGATGGATGAACAGGATCACCGCTTGGTTCAATTTGCACTAGCCCTGCAAACCCTGCTGACTCGCACTGCATATTTGGACCAAAGTGTCCCACAAGTTATGGCTGCTCTTGTTTCCGCTGCTGCACCTAGTCCTACCAGGAGCATATCCGGTTCTGCACCTCTACCTCAGCGATATGGAGGCGATCCTATTCAGTGCAGAGGGTTTTTGAACCAGGTGGGCATTTACTTTGAGATGTTACCTCAGGCGTTTCCCTCTAACAGAGCTAAGGTGGGATTTCTCATCTCGTTACTCTCTGACACAGCTCTTGCCTGGGCTAATCCCTTGTGGGAGATTAATAAACCTGTGATTTCAAATTATCCTGAATTTGTGGCCTCCTTTCGAAGGGTATTTGATGTTCTGTCTCGCTCCTCCTCTGCTGCTAAACGACTCATGTCCATCAGCAAGGTACAAGATCTGTTGCTCAGTATGCTATTGAGTTCCGTACACTTGCCACAGAGGTAGGTTGGAACAATTAAGCTCTTGTTGCCGCCTTCTTTCATGGGCTCTCTGATGCGATTAAAGATGAAGTTGCTGCCAGAGATTTACCCGAGGATCTCGAGGCATTGGTGTCTTTTTTGATCCTAATTGACATCAGACTCAGAGAGAAGCCCTCTTTCAAGGAGCGCTTGCGGAAGCCTCCTGTTCCGTTGTCTCCTACGTGTTAGTTCCCACTCATGCCTTCCTCTCCTCCCATGCCTCCTGGTCCTGAGTCACCAAGTACTGCTGAGCCGATGCAGTTGGGATTCACGCGTCTCTTCGCGGCGGAGAAAGCCTTTAGGAGGAGGAAGGGGCTCTGCCTTTTTTGTGGGTTACAGGGCCACCTTTTGAAGTCTTGTCCTACATGGCCGGGAAATGCTCGCACCTATTGTCCTGTCAGGGGCAGACCTTGGGTGGTTTATCCTTGTCCCCGGAACCACTTAAGGAGAAACCTTTGGTCATGGTTGTCCTTTCCTGGGTGGACTCCTCCATAGTCACCCAGGCTCTTGTTGACTCCGGTGCTGTGGACTATTTCATTGACAGTGCTTTTGTATCAAAGCACTCCATTCCTGTTTTGCCTCGGTCCATTCTGCTTGCTATTGAGGCCATTGATGGCAGGCCCCTTCAGCCCGCACTCATTACTCACGAAAATGCTCCATTGTCTATGGTTGTTGGGGCTCTGCATTTTGAAACTCTCCAGTTCCAGGTGATAACTCTCCACATTTTCCGGTTGTTCTGGGTAATCCCTGGCTCCAAAAGCACAATCCCAGTCTTGACTGGCGTAAGTCTGAAATTTTGTCGTGGTCCCCGCATGCATTTCCACTTGTCTTCAGAAACCAGTTAAAGTCTTGTGCACTTCTTCGGTATCTCAATTGCCAGAGGAGTACCCAGAGTTCCTAGATGTTTTTGACAAGGTGCGTGCCAGTATGTTGCCTCCTCACCGGTCTTACAATTGTGCCATAGACCTGCAACCCGGAGCCATTCCTCCTCGGGGCCGGCTTTACCCTCTGTCTGTTGCAGAGAATTGTGCTATGGAGGAGTATGTTGTCGATGCTCTGTCGCGGAGGATCATCCGCAAATCCTGCTCTCCTGCAGGGGCTGGCTTCTTCTTTGTGAAGAAAAAGGGTGGCGAGTTAAGACCATGCATCGATTATAGGGGTCTTAATCGTCTTACCATTAAGAATGCTTACTCTATTCCGCTCATTACTGAACTTTTTGACTGCCTCAAGGGAGCTACGGTCTTTACTAAACTTGATTTGAGAGGAGCGTACAATCTCGTTAGGATCAAGGAGGGCCACGAATGGAAAACAGCGTTTAACACCAGGAGCGGGCATTATGAGTATCTTGCAATGCCTTTTGGCCTATATAATGCTCCTGCTGTTTTCCAGGAATTTATTAATGATGTCCTACGAGATATGTTGCAACAGTGTGTTGTGGTGTACTTAGATGACATCCTCATACACTCACCCACACTTGAGGCTCATCGTTCTGATGTTACACGGGTTCTTCAGAGACTACGTGAGAACGGCCTGTTTTGTGAACTCGAGAAATGTGAGTTCTATCAGACTCAAGTAACCTTCCTAGGTTATGTTATCTCTGTTGCAGGGTTCTCCATGGATCCTGACAAGTTATCTGCAGTTCTGCAGTGGCCTCGCCCAGTTGGTCTTCGGTCTATTCAATGTTTTTTGGGGTTCGCCAACTACTATAGAAAGTTTATTAAAATCTTTTCTTCCTTGGTCAAACCTATCACAGACATGACCCGTAAAGAGAATGATCCATCCCATTGGTCACCTACTGCCATTAAGGCCTTTGATAGTCTTAAGACTGCCTTTGCTGCCACTCCAGTTCTGGCTCATCCTAACCCTGTCCTGCCTTTCGTTCTTGAGGTCGATGCTTCTGGGACTGGAGTAGGTGCCCTCTTGTCTCAACGTCTTACGTCTGACAGTTCCTTGCATCCGTGTGGTTTCTTCTCTAAGAAATTGTCTCCAGTGGAGTGCAATTATGAAATTGGCGACAGGGAATTAGTGGCCATAATTTTGGCACTCAAGGAATGGAGTCATCTTCTCGAGGGTACTAGCTTGCCAGTGCTCATTCTTACTGACCATAAGAATTTAACTTATCTATATGAAGCAAAATGTTTGTTGCCCTGACAGGCCAGATGGGCGCTATTTT
Source organism: Bombina bombina (assembly GCF_027579735.1). Classification (NCBI taxonomy): domain Eukaryota; kingdom Metazoa; phylum Chordata; class Amphibia; order Anura; family Bombinatoridae; genus Bombina; species Bombina bombina. The sequence continues at coordinate 572,400,186 of NC_069504.1, forward strand.
TGTCTTGGTTTAATGTTGTGGTCTACTACCTGCCTGGTAGTAAGAATGTTAGGGTTGATGCCCTCTCTCGATAATTTTCGCCTCTGTCCAAGGAGGAGTCTGTACCTACTCCTGTTATACCTCCTGACCATATTTTAGCTACCATACATACTAATTTGACTTCTCCCTTGGGGGAGGATATGCTAGCTGCACAAATCAATGCACCTCCTGAGAAACCTAGTGGTAAGTGTTTTGTTCCTGAGAATCTTCAAACTAAACTTTTGCACACTTACCACTATCCTAAAGCCGCAGGTCACCCAGGCAAGAACCAAATGATTTGGTCTGTCACTCGACAATTCTGGTGGCCAGGTCTTCGTTCTGATGTTTCTGCGTATGTTGCCTCCTGTTCAGTTTGTGCACAGAATAAGACTCCTTGACGTCTTCCTGTGGGTCATCTTCAACCTATTGCTAATGGTGAGCGTCCTTGGACACATCTTTCCATGGACTTCATTGTCGAGCTCTCTGTTTCCAATGGCAATACTGTTATCCTTATGGTGGCTAAAATATCACATTGCATTCTCTTGATGAAGTTGCCTACTGCTCAGGAACTTGCTTCAAATTTTGCCCGGGAGGTCTTCCATTTACATGGGTTACCCAAGGCGATTGTGTCGGACCAGGGTTGCCAGTTTGTCTCCAGATTTTGGCATTCCTTTTGTGCTCAAATGGGGATCCAGCTTTCCTTCTCCTCGGCATATCACCCTCAATCCAATGGGGCTGCGGAACGGTCTAAACAAGCTCTGGAACAGTTCCTCCATTGCTATGTCTCAGATCACCACAATAATTGGTCTGAACTGTTACCTTGGGCAGAGTTTACTCGTAATAGTGCAATTAATGCTTCCTCCAAGTTATCCCCATTCATGGTGAATTGTGGGTTTCAACCATTCTTGTTGCCAGATTCATTCATGTCTCAGGGTATTCCAGCTTTGAAGGAGCATCTCCGGCAACTCCATTCCACATGGGTGCAGATTCAGGATTGCCTTCATCATTCTATGCAGCGCCAAAAGTTCCAGGCTGATCGTAGGCGTCTGCCCACGCCTTCCTACCAGGTTGGTGAGAAAGTTTGGCTGTCCTCCCGCAACTTGAACCTTCATGTGCCTTCCAATAAACTGGCTCCCCATTATGTTGGTCCTTTTCGAATACTCCGACGGGTCAATCCTGTGTCCTACGCTCTTGACCTTCCTCCTGCAATGCGCATCTCCAATGTTTTTCATGTCTCCCTCTTGAAACCATTGGTTTGTAATCGGTTTACCACTGTGTTGCCTCGTCCCTGTCCTATCTTTGTTGACAACCATGAGGCGTTTGAGGTCAGCAGCATTATTGACTCTCGTATGGCAAGGGGCCGTGTACAGTATTTGGTTCACTGGAGGGGCTATGGTCCGGAGGAGCATTCATGGGTTCCCTCCTCTGATGTTCATGCTCTCGTCCTCATCTGTGCCTTCCATGCCCGTTTCCCCAATAAGCCTTTTGTCCTCCCGCGGGGGAGGGGTCGTTGAGGGGAGGGTACTGTCAGGGTTTTTTCCCTGTTTTGTTTGCCATGTGCTGCTGGCAGCCATTTTACTCACCTCTCTTGCTGACTATGGTGCATTGTGGGGGATGCTGCTCATTTCCTGCACTTCCTTTTATGGCCAGACTGGTGTGCATCATCTGTGTGAGACAAGATGCAGTCTCAGAATTGTGATGTCATCACTTATTATTTAAAGGGCCTCTGTTCAGTATGCTTTACCTTTGCATTGTCTCAGACCTGTTTGTGAGAGTTCCTGTGTAGTACTTGGCTGTCTGACGTCCTTCCTGGTTCCTGATCCCTGGCTTGTTCCTGACTCTGCTGTTTTCCTTGTTCCTGATTCTGGCTCGTCTGACTATTTGCTTTGGTTCCTGACTCGGCTCATCTGACTACCAGCTCTGGTTTTGACTCCTGGCTTGTCATTTGACTTGTGGACTTTTTATTATTTTTTGTTATTAATAAAGGTGTGATTATTTTTGCACTTCTCGTCTCAGTCGGATTCCTGGCACCCTGACACTATATCAGCAATCTGATATCAAAATGTACTAGATATCCTGTTTAATAGTAACATCCTGCATAAGAGAAAAATGTAGTTATCCCATATACAAAACTACAAGCCACTTATTTACCTTGCAGTTAAAAAAAATGTATAAGAGAAATACCAGCAGAGAAAAATTAATTGACATTAATCGTAGATTTCAGCTAAGCTTTTATAGGAAAAAAAATTGACGTTATCAATTTTATGTACACACCCAGCAGTATGCATATCAGCACTCTGCTAAACTAGTAATACAACTATACAACTGCATAATTTAACACATATTACTTTATTAAAGTGAAATAATAGACTTAAAGGGACAGTATATACCAATTTTTATATAACTGCATGTAATTGACACTGCTATAAAGAAGAATATGCACAGATACCGATATACAAATCAAGTAAAAAAAACTTTTAAAAACATACTTAGAAACTTCCAATTTAGCACTGTTGATGCGGTTAGGCTGGGACACCCACTGAAATGGGCTGAGAAAGTAGCACACCCCCTCCCCTGCCTATGAAAAGATCCATTATACAAACAGGAGCTAGCAGGAGTCTGTAGACATCAGTATACATCTAAAACATTAGGGCTTGGTTAGGAGTTTGAAAATCAGCACAATGTTATTTAAAAATATGCAAAACTATATATTTTAGCCTAAACACTCCCAGATGGGCTATAAAATGGATCATTTACAAAACTTTTGTACACAGAAAAATCTACTCCCTTTAAATAAGAATCCGTCAATATGGGACTAACTATCTACTTCTATAGTTCTTCCCTCAAATATTTCTTGTGCACAAAAATAGTCTCATGCATGGATATAAAGCAGAGCTGCAGAGATTCCTTTGCTTGCTGCGTAATGTTCACAAACACATCTTTTAATTCTGTTGCCATATAAAAAAAGTGAGATGAATTCCCTCCACTAACAGTTGTTTAAGGAACCAAGCTGCAAAGCCATCCAGATATCATAGTGTTCCCTTTCTAGAGAGAATACTTTAGAAATCTCAATCAGCAAAAAGTAACTTACTGAAAACTAAAACAGGCTTCAGAGAGACAATATTTCTTCTACTAGGAAACGTAGCTAGTCAAGTGTAAGACAGGGGATGACTGCTGCAGAGTGCTTAAACTAAGCATCAGATTTATACCTGGAGGTAGAAAGAAATGCAACCTGCTGAAACACTTACAAAATACAGGCAGAGCAAATACAGCCTAGAAAGGGACAGTAAACATCTTTGAGATTTTTATGAAAAAAAAAATGTAAGATCTTAAAATTAGGCAATTTCTAATTCTTGTAACTTGAAATGCCCCCTGCTAGCTTCTCAAGGCTAACACTGCTACATATGTGTCCCTAACTGGCTTTATGAGATAACTGCAAAACAATGCATTTCATATTAGCAGTATCATGACAAGCCTTATTGCCTGCATAACTAAGGTCAGATTGGGTCATACATATAAGGCAAATGGTGGATGGACAATTGCTCAGAAAAGGATGAACATATGTTTTAAAATGTTTAGAACGGGCTAAAATGCCATTCTATAGCATTAAAACAGAGATGACTTGTAATTTCAACATTTTTTTTTTATTCATTTAAGGGAGACACAGATCCAAGAATAAAACCTAGCTAAAAGTGTTGTGTTTAATAATTCATTTACAAATAACGCTGATCAAAAAGAGATCACAGCTGGGGTTGTGCATGAGATTAGGTGAGCACTTGAGAGTAGGGCAATCTGTGTGTGATGGTGAGAGAGACCCTGATGTTCAGTAAGAGGAAAGGCCCTGTGAATGAGTAAGAAGGATATTCCTCTGTTGTATGCATGCAAGAGTGGGATAGCAAGTGATCACACCTCTCTGAAACTCCACAGCCCCTCTGCTATCATTATGCCTAGCCTCAGATGCATTTTGGTGGGACAGTGGAGGCATGGGACTACAGTACTGTACTTTTATTCTGGAATCACTACTTACTACTTATCCTGCGCCTGGAGAGTTTGTCGAGACCTATTAGTGGTAGGATAAGGTCTGGCGTATGTGCAGCTCCATGAAAATGCAATCTCTTACATCACTGCAGTGTGAAGGGGACCAGGTATTCAAAGCATCTTTACACAAAATATACTGTGTGCTCAGCAAATGTAAAATGGTTTCTGTTTAGTAGGAGTTTAAATAATAGATATGTAAGATAAGTTTCACTGTACATTCAGTAGATCTATTACAATTGATTATGGGGCCTATTTATCAAAGGTCTTGTGGACCTGATCCGACAATGCGGATCAAGTCCGCAAGACCTCGCTGAATGCGGAGAGTAATACGCTCTCCTTATTCAGCATTGCACCAGTAGCTCACAAGAGCTGCTGGTGCAACGTGCCCCCTGCTGACTCGTGGCCAATGGGCCGCCAGCAGGGGGTGTCAATCAACCTGATTGTACTCGATTGGGTTGATTTCCGGCGATTCCTGTCCGCCTCATCAAAGCAGGCGGACAGTGTTATGGAGCAGCGGTCTTTGTGACCGCTGCTTCATAACTGCTGTTTCTGGTGAGCCTGAAGACTCGCCAGAAACACGGACCCACAAGCTTCATTCGAAGCTTGATAAATGTAGCCTAATCTCTTCACTGTAAGGTAAAACAGTTACAGTTTGTGTGAAATTTTGCATCAGCTGTAGCGATCATGTCCGCCCAACATCACTGAATGCCGACAGCATACGCGGTCAGCATTTAACATTGCACAAGCAGTTCTGGGGTGTCAATTAACCTGATTGTATGTGATCGGGCTGATTGCTGTACGCCGCCTCAGAGGTGGAGCATGAGTTAAGGAGCAGCGGTCTTAAGACCGCTGCTTCTTCACTCCTGTTTCCGGCAAGCCTCATGGCTCGCACGGAAACAGCTGCATTGGGGCCGATTCGGGCAATAATAAATTGGCCCTGTATTCTCTTTGAAGTCATATGCATTGGGGGATTATGGGTATATAATGCATGCGTATGTATTGTGTTCTATGTATGTATTATACTGTAAAATATATGATTTATTTAAAGTAAGTTCATTATTTAAAAAAATCTGTTTTTAACTGTTGATGTGTACAGGATTTTAATAGTTCATTTAAGACATAAGCCTCAGTTTTTTTTAGTTTTACAGTAGTGTGTTTTTTTAACTTTACACTATGTAAAATGTATTTTTAGGAATTGACAGCCTTTTTAGTATTGCATTTTTATAGTGCAGAGCGGAGGTGACCGCGGAGCAGAAACGGCGGCCACGCTCTCATCAAACATGGAGGATCCTGTTCATGTGAATGCCGCTGCACACTGCAGATTGAATGCAAGATACCCGTTTTATATTTGGGGTACATTGCACTCCTGTTGGCTGCAATTTTTAAATCAGCGAATAGGATGAGAGCTACTGAAGACCTTTACCGCCGGACTTCAGGTATGGTGAGTACCTATTTCGGGGTTAGACATGTTTTTGGGGGGGGGGGTTTCATGGGGTTTTTTTTTTAGATTAGGGAATTTTTTTTTAATGGGCAGCAAAAGAGCTGATTGCCTTTTTAAGGCAATGCACATACAAATGCCCCTTTAGGGGAAATGGTTATCTTAGGTTTTTTTAGTGTTAGGTTTTTTTATTTTGGGGGGTATTTTACTTTTAGGTGGTAATTTGTACTTTTTTAAAGTAAAAGAGCTGTTTGTTTTAGGGCAATGCCCTAAAAAAGGCCCTTTCAAGGGCTATTGGTAGTTTAGATTAGGGGGTGTTTTTTATTTTGGGGTGGCTTTTTTGTTTTTATAGGGATATTAGATTAGGTTTAAAAAATATTTTGAAAAATTTTGTTTATTTTTTTCTGTAAAATTAGATTTTTTTAATTTTTTGTAATATTAGTTTTTTATTTTAATTTAATCGTTTTTTTTAAAGTAATGTTAGGTTTTTTGTATTTTATTTTAAGTAAGGATTTTTTATTTTGGTACTTTTTAATTAATTTATTAAGAAGATAGTCTTTTTATTTTATGTAATTGGGGTTAGATTAGGGGATTTAGTGATTAGATTAATTCTTAGCGTTGGGGGGGTTGGTGGTTTAGGGGTTAATAGTGTAATTAGGTAGTTGGCATTGTGGGGGCTTGGCAGTTTAGGGGTTAATATTGTAAGTAGGTTATTTGCATTGTGGGTGAATGGCGGATTAGAGGTTAAAGACTTTTGGCGAGATTACGAGTTTTGTGGTAACAGGGGTGCGTTGCTAACGCTTAATTTCAGCTCACCGCTCACCTAAAGTAATGCTGGTATTACAGGTTTTTTTAAACCTGGCGTTAGCCGCAAAAAGGTGAGCGTAGAGCAGAATTTAGCTCCACATCTCACCTCGATACCAGCGTTGCTTACGGTAGCGGTAAGCTGGCTAAACGTGCTCATGCACGATTTCCCCATAGGAAACAATGGGGCTGAGCTGGCTGAAAAAAAACCTAACACCTGCAAAAAAGCAGCGTTCAGCTCCTAACGCAGCCCCATTGTTTCCTATGGGGAAATACTTTTTATGTCTGCACCTAACACCCTAACTTGAACCCCGAGTCTAAACACCCCTAATCTTACACTTATTAACCCCTAATCCGCCGCCCCCAACATTGCCGCCACCTACATTATATTTAATAACCCCTAATCTGCCGCTCCGGACACCGCCGCCACCTACATTATCCCTATGAACCCCTAATCTGCCCCCCCAACATCGCCGAACCCTACATTTGATTTACTAACCCCTAATCTGCCCCCCCAACGTCACTGCAACTATAATAAATTTATTAACCCCTAATCTGCCGCCGCCAACGTCGCCGCCACTATAATAAATGTATTAATCCATAAACCTAAGTCTAACCCTAACCCTAACCCCCCTAATTTAAATATAATTTAAATAAATCTAAATAAATTTACTATAATTAACTAAATTATTCCTATTTAAAACTAAATACTTACCTATAAAATAAACCCTAAGCTAGCTACAATATAACTAATAGTTACATTGTATCCATTTTAGGATTTATATTTATTTTACAGGCAACTTTGTATTTATTTTAACAAGGTACAATAGTTATTAAATAGTTATTAACTATTTAATAACTACCTAGTTAAAATAAGTACAAATTTACTTGTAAAATAAATCCTAACCTAAATTACAATTACACCTAACACTACACTATCATTAAATTAATTACCTAAACTACCTACAATTATTTACAATTAATTCAAATAACTAAATTATGGAAAAAAACAAACACTAAGTTACAGAAAATAAAAAAAGAATTACATTTTTTTAAAGCTAATTACACCTACTCTAATCCCCCTAATAAAATAAAAAGCCCCCCAAAATAATAAAATTCCTTACCCTATACTAAATTACAAATAGCCCTTAAAAGGGCCTTTTGCGGGGCATTGCCCCAAAGTAATCAGCTCTTTTACTTGTAAAAAAAAACACAATACCCCCCAACATTAAAACCCACCACCCACACACCCAACCCTACTCTAAAACCCACCCAATCCCCCCTTAATAAAACCTAACACTACCCCTTGAAGATCACCCTACCTTGAGACGTCTTCACCCAAGCGGGCACAAGTGGACTTCCAGAGGGGCAGAAGTCTTCATCTGATACAGCCAGAAGAGGACATCCAGACCGGCAGAAGTCTTCATCCAGGCGGCATCTTCTATCTTTTTCCATCTGGAGCAGAGCGGGTCCATCTTGAAGACATCCGACGCGGAGCATCCTCTTCCTTCTTGATCCGACGACTGAATGAAGGTTCCTTTAAGTGACGTCATCCAAGATGGCGTCCCTTCAATTCCGATTGGCTGATCCTATCAGCCAATCGGAATTAAGGTAGGAAAAATCCAATTGGCTGATGCAATCAGCCAATAGAATTGAGCTTGCATTCTATTGGCTGATTGGAACAGCCAATAGAATGCAAGCTCAATCCTATTGGCTAATTGTATCAGCCAATAGGATTGAACTTCAATCCTATTGGCTGATTGCATCAGCCAATAGGATTTTTCCTACCTTAATTCCGATATGCTGATTCTATCAGCCAATCGGAATTGAAGAGACGCCATCTTGGATGACGTCACTTAAAGGAACCTTCATTCAGTCGTTGGATCAAGAAGAAAGAGGATGCTCCGTGTCGGATGTCTTAAAGATGGACCCGCTCTGCTCCGGATGGAAGAAGATAGAAGATGCCGCCTGGATGAAGACTTCTGCCGGTCTGGATGTCCTCTTCTGGCCGGATCGGATGAAGACTTCTGCCCCTCTTGAGGTCCACTTGTGCCCAGCTGGGTGAAGACATCTCAAGGTAGGGTGATCTTCAAGGGGGTAGTGTTAGGTTTTATTAAGGGGGGATTGGGTGGGTTTTAGAGTAGGGTTGGTGGGTTTTAATGTTGGGGGGGTATTGTATTTTTTTTTACAGGTAAAAGAGCTGATTACTTTGGGGCAATGCCCCGCAAAAGGCCCTTTTAAGGACTATTTGTAATTTAGCATAGGGTAGGGAATTTTATTATTTTGGGGGGCTTTTTTTTTTTTTTTTTGTAAATAAATTTTTATTGAGGTTGAAAGCATACAATCATATTATTGTAACGGTGACATTAAAGGAATTATACAAATGCTTCATAATGTGCAATAGTCACAGATAATATTTCCAAAACCTCACTTTTTTCTATGTAATATATAGTTAGAATCCCATAGAAGCTCAACTAAATAACAATCAAACAATTACCCTTAGCAATTAATTGTGGTCTCTCTGGGACCACCTAGGAAGACTTAGGAATTAACGGTAAAATTTAGGGATCTCTCAAACTAGGAATAAACTGGAAAAAGGGAAAAGGGAAATGAAAGAAGGGAATTCGCCTTATTGCAGTGAGGAGATCATGCCTGACAATAAATCTTTGTTATCTGTTTTCCACTGACATTGTTGTCGAATTCAAGTGTGCTGCCACTTTATCTAAAACTTGGTTTGGGACTATTCTACAAATATGAAGTGTAGCATATACGGCCTCATGGTCTCCCTATATGTAGTAGTATGGTTTGTTCACTGATGAAATAGTAGCGGGGGGCAATAGCATAGTGGGAAGTGGGGAGCCAGAAGATGGGTGAGGCAGGGTGGAAGAAAGCAGAGTAGTGCAATCTTAACTCTCATCTGGGTAAGAGGGATTACTCCAGGTCACACACACATCCAGCAAATTATATTTGGAGCTCTAAGAAGGGACATAATAAACTGAATGCACTTTGCCGTGTATTAAGAGGGGATCCATTCAGCCATCATACATAATGTCAATATGCTTAGAGATCAAGGTTGCAGCGTGAAAAATTAATTGTTGTAACAACTAACAGTAAGAACTATGAACAGTAAAAAGGTTATAACAATGTAGTTACGATAATAACTTCTATCAAACTTTAGTACTTTAGATTAGTAGTAACAGCAGCGTCATTATGAAATCCCTACAGAATCCCAAGAGTTTCTTTGTGAGAGAAATAATAACGCCAAATTGCTTTAGCCTACTCCACTTCTCTGGAAAGACGAAGCATCACTAACAAATCTCCCAAGGCAGGAATTCCACAAAACCCCAGGCTCTTTCATTTCAGGTGCCGAGTATAACGTTTTTGGAGACTGAACAAATCTTAGAGTTTGCATCCCTACCTCAGTAATATGAAACAGAAGTCTCTTGCGTATAATGTACTCCTTAGATCTAAGTCCCAAGAGGATGAGAGTGCCGTCCTCCGTTCACAGCTCGCAGCAGCCAAATCTCGCTGGCCCTCCTGCAAGTTGGTCCTCCCATCTGAGGTGTGGGGTGTCCTCGGGAACAAAATCACCTCCAGAGGAGCGTGTTGACATATATATATATATATGCAATTATTATTATTTTAGTTCTATTGTGGATTGTTGTCTATGGGGAAACACTTCCTACGTCTGCACCTAACACCCTAACATGTCCCCCGAGTCTAAACACCCCTAACCTTACACTTATTAACCCCTATTCTGCTGCCCCCGCTATCGCTGACCCCTGCATATTATTTTTAACCCCTAATCTGCCGCTCCGTAAACCGCCGCTACTTATATTATCCCTATGTACCCCTAATCTGCTGCCCCTAACACCGCCGCCCCCTATATTATATTTATTAACCACTAATCTGCCCCCCACAATGTCGCCTCCACCTGCCTACACTTATTAACCCCTAATCTGCCGAGCGGACCGCACCGCTATTATAATAAAGTTATTAACCCCTAATCCGACTCACTAACCCTATAATAAATAGTATTAACCCCTAATCTGCCCTCCCTAACATCGCCGACACCTAACTTCAAACATTAACCCCTAATCTGCCGACTGGAGCTCACCGCTATTGTAATAAATGTATTAACCCCTAAAGCTAAGTCTAACCCTAACACTAACAACCCCCTAAGTTAAATATAATTTAAATCTAACAAAATACATTAACTCTTATTAAATAAATTATTCCTATTTAAAGCTAAATACTTACCTGTAAAATAAATCCTAATATAGCTACAATATAAATTATAATTATATTATAGCTATTTTAGGATTAATATTTATTTTACAGGCAGCTTTGTATTTATTTTAACCAGATACAATAGCTATTAAATAGTTAAGAACTATTTAATAGCTAAAATAGTTAAAATAATTACAAAATTACCTGTAAAATAAATCCTAACCTAAGTTACAATTAAACCTAACACTACACTATCAATAAATTAATTAAATAAAATACCTACAATTATCTACAATTAAACCTAACACTACACTATCAATAAATTAATTAAATACAATATCTACAAATAAATACAATGATATAAACTAACTAAAGTACTAAAAATAAAAAAGAACTAAGTTACAAAAAATAAAAAAATATTTACAAACATTAGAAAAATATTACAACAATTTTAAACTAATTACACCTACTCTAAGCCCCCTAATAAAATAACAAAGCCCCCCAAAATAAAAAAATGCCCTACCCTATTCTAAATTACAAAAGTTCAAAGCTCTTTTACCTTACCAGCCCTGAACAGGGCCCTTTGCGGGGCATGCCCCAAAGAATTCAGCTCTTTTGCCTGTAAAAAAACACATACAATACCTCCCCCCCCCAACATTACAACCCACCACCCACATACCACTAATCTAACCCAAACCCCCTTAAATAAACCTAACACTAAGCCCCTGAAGATCTTCCTACCTTATCTTCACCATACCAGGTTCACCGATCGATCCAGAAGAGCTCCTCCGATGTCTTGATCCAAGCCCAAGCGGGGGGCTGAAGATGTCCATGATCCGGCTGAAGTCTTCATCCAAGCGGGAGCTGAAGAGGTCCATGATCCGGCTGAAGTCTTCTATCAACGGCATCTTCAATCTTCTTTCTTCCGGATCCATCTTGCAGACCTCCGACGCGGAAAATCCTGCTGGCCCGACGGACTACCGACGAATGAAGGCTCCTTTAAAGGACGTCATCCAAGATGGCGTCCCTCGAATTCCGATTGGCTGATAGGATTCTATCAGCCAATCGGAATTAAGGTAGGAAAATTCTGATTGGCTGCCAATCAGAATTTTCCTACCTTAATTCCGATTGGCTGATAGAATCCTATCAGCCAATCGGAATTCGAGGGACGCCATCTTGGATGACGTCCCTTAAAGGAACCGTCATTCTTCAGTTGGAGGTCGTCGGAAGAAGATTGATCCGCGCTGGAGGTCTTCATGATGGAGCCGGTCCTCATCGGATGAAGATAGAAGATGCCGCTTGGATCAAGATCGTTGCCGGTCTGGATCGCCTCTCCTTCCCGGATAGGATGAAGATTTTGGAGCCTCTTCTGGACCTCTTCAGCCGCCGGATGATGGATGTCTAGCCCCCGCTTGGGTTGGATGAAGATTTTGGAGCCAGGATCGATCGGTGATACCCGGTGAGGTGAAGATAAGGTAGGAAGATCTTCAGGGGCTTAGTGTTAGGTTTATTTAAGGGGGGTTTGGGTTAGATTAGGGGTATGTGGGTGGTGGGTTGTAATGTTGGGGGGGTATTGTATGTTTTTTTTTACAGGCAAAAGAGCTGAATTCTTTGGGGCATGCCCCACAAAGGGCCCTGTTCAGGTCTGGTAAGGTAAAAGAGCTTTGAACTTTAGTAATTTAGAATAGGGTAGGGCATTTTTTTATTTTGGGGGTCTTTGTTATTTTATTAGGGGGCTTAGAGTAGGTGTAATTAGTTTAAAATTGTTGTAATATTTTTCTGATGTTTGTAAATATTTTTTTATTTTTTGTAACTTAGTTCTTTTTTATTTTTTGTACTTTAGTTAGTTTATTTCATTGTATTTATTTGTAGATATTGTATTTAATTAATTTATTGATAGTGTAGTGTTAGGTTTAATTGTAGGTAATTGTAGGTATTTTATTTAATTAATTTATTGATAGTGTAGTGTTAGGTTTAATTGTATCTTAGGTTAGGATTTATTTTACAGGTAATTTTGTAATTATTTTAACTATTTTAGCTATTAAATAGTTCTTAACTATTTAATAGCTATTGTACCTGGTTAAAATAAATACAAAGTTGCCTGTAAAATAAATATTAATCCTAAAATAGCTATAATATAATTATAATTTATGTTGTAGCTATATTAGGGTTTATTTTACAGGTAAGTATTTAGCTTTAAATAGGAATAATTTATTTAATAAGAGTTAATTTATTTCGTTAGAATAAAATTATATTTAACTTAGGGGGGTGTTAGGGTTAGGGTTAAAATTAGCTTTAGGGGTTAAAAAATTTATTAGAGTAGCGGTGAGCTCCGATCGGCAGATTAGGGGTTAATACTTGAAGTTAGGTGTCGGCGATGTTAGGGAGGGCAGATTAGGGGTTAATACTATTTAATATAGGGATATTGAGGCGGGAGTGAGGCGGATTAGGGGTTAATAACTTTATTATAGTAGCGGTGTGGTCCGCTCGGCAGATTAGGGGTTAATAAGTGTAGGCAGGTGGAGGCGACGTTGAGGGGGGCAGATTAGGGGATGATAAATATAATATAGGGGTCGGCGGTGTTAGGGGCAGCAGATTAGGGGTACATAGCTATAATGTAGCTGGCGGCGGCGTGCGGACGGCAGATTAGGGGTTAATAATAATATGCAGGGGTCAGCGATAGCGGGGGCGGCAGATTAGGGGTTGATAAATATAATATAGGGGTCGGCGGTGTTAGGGGCAGCAGATTAGGGGTACATAGCTATAATGTAGCTGGCGGCGGCGTGCGGACGGCAGATTAGGGGTTAATAATAATATGCAGGGGTCAGCGATAGCGGGGGCTGCAGATTAGGGGTTAATTAATATAATATAGGGGTCGGCGGTGTTAGGGGCAGCAGATTAGGGGTACATAAGTATAACGTAGGTGGCGGTCGGCAGATTAGGGGTTAAAAAAATTTATTAGAGTGGCGGCGATGTGGGGGGGCCTCGGTTTAGGTGTACATAGGTAGTTTATGGGTGTTAGTGTACTTTAGAGCACAGTAGTTAAGAGCTTTATGAACCGGCGTTAGCCCAGAAAGCTCTTAACTACTGACTTTTTTCTGCGGCTGGAGTTTTGTCGTTAGAATTCTAACGCTCACTTCAGGCACGACTCTAAATACCGGAGTTAGAAAGATCCCATTGAAAAGATAGGATACGCAATTGACGTAAGGGGATCTGCGGTATGGAAAAGTCGCAGCTGAAAAGTGAGCGTTAGACCCTTTCCTGACTGACTCCAAATACCGGCGGTAGTCTAAAACCAGCATTAGGAGCCTCTAACGCTGGTTTTCACGGCTACCGCCAAACTCTAAATCTAGGCCTTGGTGTCCATTGTTGAAAGAGCAGCAATGCACTGCTGGTAGGTAGCTGAACACAATGGGTATTTATCAAGCTGCGATAGCAACTTCTGAGCCCCGGCGTTTCAGGCTAACTCAGAGCTATTTAAATAGCAGCAGTCTTAAGATTGCTGCTACTCAACCTCTCTGCGACACTTTAGGTGGCAATCTTTAGATTGCTATCATCCATATTATATTGTATTGGGATGATTGACAGCCCCTTTTGCGTGCGATTGGCTGCTTGCAAGTAAAGGGCAGCATTTCACAATTAGCAGATTGTGCAATGTTAAATATAGGCAGCATACTGCTGTCCGCTTGCCGCGAGGCTGGACATATGAGATTCATGATATTGTACCAGGTCCACCTGCTGAATGATAAATTAAGCCCATTGTGTGATCCACTGAAATGCACACATATGTGCAGCTACCAATCAGCAGCTAGTTCCCAGCAGTGCATTTCTGCTCCTGAGCCTACCTAGGTATGCTTTTCAAAAAAGGATCGGAAGAGAACACTTAAAATGATATAATATAGGTAAACGTGAAAGCTTATTAAAATTGTATGCTCTTTCTGAATCATGAAAGGAAAATTTTGACTTCATGGTCTCTTTAACTAAATGAATTGAAATATCTACATTTTCTCATTACTCATACTCTCTTTTTATAATGGATGTTTCTAAGCTACTTTGCAAGTCACAGACAAATTTAAGATGTGCATAAACCATCTTACAAGTTACCTTGGTGGGCAACAATTATTACTTTTACCCTTCAGAAAAATAGAACATAGGAGGAGTTACTTGACTTTCTCAATTTCCTCATGACTAGGATCAAAGAATAAAGGCTAATGGTGAAGTTAATTTCACATGACCAGGCTCACATTTATTATTCTTTTAGAACTTATCAATTGCTTTAAGCGATTTCACATCTCAGTTGGACACTTTTTATCAGTATAATTATACGTATGCTGTGAATTTGTGTTTCAAGCGTATTTATTAGATATTGAATATTCTAATCCATAGCCTTTCATGGCACACATATGTAAAGCACAATTCTCAGCTGTCGTAGGTGTCAAAACGAATGTATTGCTGTATTGAGTGATTTTAAGGAATATTAATAGATTGTACATAACTAAAGTAAAATATTTGTTTCTTAGAAGAATATTTACCAGAAAAGGTAAATATATTGTATAATCTAAATTATTATTTTTAAATGGACAGTAAAGTCAAAATTAAACTTTTATAATTCAGGCAGTGAATGCAATTTTAAGCAACCTTCCAATTTACTTCTTTTATCTGATATCCTTTGTTCTCATGGTACCCAAGTGTTCCTTTACTATGGTCCAGTGAGCTTGATCTCTAGGAGGGCGAACATTAATTCAATACCGGGTATATGTTTACACTGAGTGAAGGGAGGATGCTAGATATCCCTGTGCAACACTAAGGAACTTTGTGTATTGTGGGTTATCGGAATGGCAACAATTTCACTCACTTGGCAAGTTTTTGTTACTTTGTGCAATTGCACAACTGAGACGTACTTATCATAATGGTAACAATACCACATACTTGACAGGTTACTTTGTGCGTACTGCAGAATTGAGACTTTTTTACAGCAATGTTCTCTAGTTGAGACAGCCCACTTTAGTTCATACATTGAATGAGATTTGTAATGATATCTTTGCATTGATATTGTTTATACAGGGATCCCTGTTGTAGACTCTGAACATTTATTTTGTGTATGCCTTATTAAATTATTTTTCTTTTTTATTATTTTTGTCTTAACAGTTATATTTGGGGAAGGGTGGTTCCCAGCTACAGTATTGTATTTGTTTTGCCTTAATATGGGGTTGCAGGACAATGTTTACTGTGTATTTATTTTGGCATTCATATATATATATATATATATATATATATATATATATATATATATATATATATATATATATATATATGCATACATACATACATTTATATATATATATATATAGATAGATATATATACATACATATATATATATATATATATATATATATATATATATATATATTATATAGTCAATTAGGGATGAAAGAGAGAGAGAGAGAGAGAGAGAGAGAGAGAGAGAGAGAGAGAGGAGTTTGATCCAATGAATATCTAATTTTAACATTTGTTCTTGGCCAATCATAACTCAATTAAAAATGTATGCTGCTGCTGGCTTATAGCACAAACACTATATACTACTTTAACTTTATTTAAGTTTAAGCCGCTATCTATCTATCTATCTATCTATCTATCTAATAATGACTGTCTTTATGAATATTGGGCTAAACTAAAACAATAGTTTTTGTGACAAATAATTAGTTTGAAACATCTGTTTTATGTACCCACATTTACTGTGTTTCAGTGTTATTATTTTTTCATTATGAGGCACCACTTATGAATTGTGTTTAACTAACCCCATTGTGCTCAGAACATGTGGAACAAGAATGTAAACCCTACTTTGTTTATTGTGTTTTGTGCTTAAGCTATTTAAATTTGGAATCTTAACTTTAGTTGAAAGTATCAATTTGTGAATTTTATATATTTTATTTAGTGAATGCTGCTATTGACTGCATAATAACTGGCTGCATAACTTTGCAGAACAAATTGTAATTCAGGCTAAATTATTACAGACAGTACTTATATGTGAGCTGTATTCTATCAGGTAGGTGCTACTGTGTATTTAATAGGATTAAATCTAGACTATGCTTCCGCAGCATAGATCAATAGGCCGCATATACAAGACTGTAAATAAAATAGTTTAATACAGTATTTTGTTGATGCTGAGACGTAGGTAAGGGATACACTGAATAAAATACAAATAAAAACCCAATGTACAGCTACAAAGAAAAGTCAGATTTTGAACAAAGAAAATAGTTCCCGCAGTTTATCTTGAACCTTTGCAAATATTAAACATATACAAAAATGTACACTGCAAGTGCAGTATTTTGGTAAAAATCTTTAGTTCCTCTAATACACTAAGATCTGTGGTGTTGTTAGAAACAGTAATATGTTTAAATAATTCTTGATAACCCCTTAAAACATCTGATATAACAGAAAATAACTGAGTGGCTGCTTGAAAAAATTGACTACACTGTGTAACAGAAAAAGAGTCAAGACTTAAACCAGGGACACCCTTAGCATTTGCTGTGCTATGGGCAAGAAAAATGTGCAGGACCCCACAGACCAGCAATCTTATACCCCTCCATCTGTATGCCCTGTCCCCTGTATAGCCCACCCCTGTCCCAACATTCAGTGTTACCATTATAAAAAATAACAGTATATAGTACATCAACTGAATACCATAAACACTCACCCCTGAAAGTGTGGGGGTTGCCCAAGGGTGGGGCCTTAGGTGGTTGCCTCTCTCCCCCTGCCCAAAGGGTGGGTCTGACTTAAACATATGCTGATGGTGACTATACATTGCAGTATGTGACTATTTATTCCTATTGAAAGCTATACACACATTTTGTCAAATATGTCAGCAGGAATACATTTGGAGATTAGTTCCTTCTTTTTGCATTTTACACAACCCAGAACAAGGACAATCTTCCTTGACATGTAGTTTTGTTGCAATCTTTCTTAGTACTCTCAGTTTATGGTCCCAAACCTAACTTTATAGCTAACAAGAGATCATAGCTCTTCTCATCTATCCTCTAAAATAATTTCTCTATTCTGTAACCTCTGAATTTTATATCAGCATACCAATGAGTATTACTTTAAGTGACATAAAATGAATTGTTTGATGAATTGCCCTGTGGGTATATGTTTAAAAGGATACTGAACAGTTAACAAATGCTAAATATACAAAAAATAACATCTATATGACATTTTAAATTATATTATTTGTTTAAATATTGAATAAATAAGTGTAACGGTTTAGTTTCTATAAAGTTCTTAAGTTTTTATAAAGTAATGTGTGTCGCCATGTTGGAACCTAGGTTTTACACTTATCTTTCTCTTCTGCTGAGGGCAATCTGAGACATATATAATATAGAAAAGAAAACAGAGTTTGCAAACAAGGCTGACTGACACATAGGCCTCTAGTTATCAACCTGTCTACTTACCTGCATTCGCCGGCCCCAATACGCTCGCCTAACATCACCGCCACGGACCTGAATACATTTGCCAAATTTATCAAGAAAGCTGTCAAAAAGCCGCGCAACAAATACGGTGAGATGAGCAGCGGACTGTTGTTAACTAACAGTCATCGATCTCGCTGCTCATCAGCTTATTCGCAGCTTTCTTGCTAGCCTGTCACTAAGCACCCACACTATACTATACTGTTTTACCCCCTAAACCGCCGCCCCCGGCACCTAAATAAATGTATTAACCCCTAAACCGCCGCTCCTAGACCCCGCCGCAACTATAATAAATATATGAACCCCTAAACCGCCGCTCCTGGACCCCGCCGCAACTATAATAAATATATGAACCCCTAAACCGCCGCTCCCAGACCCCGCCGCCACCTACATTATACCTATTAACCCCTAATCTTCCGCCCCCTATACCGCCGCCACCTACATAAAGTTATTAACCCCTATCCTGCCGATCTCGGACCCCGCCACAAATAAATTAATTGTTTAACCCCTAAACCGCCCCACCCGGAGCCCTCCGCCACCTACATTACATTTATTAACCCCTATCCTGCCCCCCCTATACCGCCGCCACCTACAGTACATTGATTAACCCCTAATCTACCCCCCTATACTGCCACCACTATATTAAATGAATTAACCCCTAAACCTAAGTCTAACCCTAACCCTAACACCCCCTAACTTAAATATTATTTAAATTAATCTAAATAAATATTCCTATAATTAAATAAATTAATCCTATTTAAAACTAAATACTTACCTATAAAATAAACCCTAAGATAGCTACAATATAACTATTAGTTACATTGTAGCTATTTTAGGGTTTATTTTTATTTTACAGGCAACTTTGTATTTATTTTAACTAGATACAATAGCTATTAAATAGTTATTAACTAGTTAATAGCTACCTAGCTAAACTAAATAAAAAAATTACCTGTAAAATAAATCCTAACCGAAGTTACAATTACACCTAACACTAAACTATCATTAAATAAATTAAATTAATTAACTACAATTACCTAACATTAAATAAAATTAACTAAAAATAACTAAAGTACAAAAAAAACCCTCTAAATTACAGAAAATAAAAAAATTACAAGAAGTTTAAACTAATTACACCTAATCTAAGCCCCCTAATAAAATAAAAAAGCCCCCCAAAATAATAAAATTCCCTACCCTAAACTAAATTACAAATAGCCCTTAAAAGGGCCTTTTGCGGGGCATTGCCCAAAAGTAATCAGCTCTTTTACCTGTAAAAAAAGAAATACAACCCCCCCAACATTAAAACCCACCACCCACACACCCAACCCTACTCTAAAACCCACCCAAACCCCCCTTAAAAAAAACCTAACACTAGCCCCTTGAAGATCACCCTACCTTGAGACGTCTTCACCCAGCCGGGCACAAGTCTTCATCCGATCCGGCAAGAAATCTTCCTTGAATGCGGGCAGAAGAGGTCCTCCAAGCGGCAGAAGTCTTTATCCAAGCGGCATCTTCTATCTTCAATCAACCGGAGCGGAGCAGGTCCATCTTCAATCCAGCTGACGCGGAGTCATCCTCTTCAAACGCCGTCCTAACACTGAATGAAGGTTCCTTTAAATGACGTCATCCAAGATGGCGTCCCTTGACGGGAACCTTCATTCAGTGTTAGGACAGCGTTTGAAGAGGATGCCATCTACATTACCTACCCCCTAATGTGAGCCCCTACACCGCCGCCATCTACATTACCTACCCCTAATGTGAGCCCCTACACCGCCGCCATCTACATTACCTACCCCCTAATGTGAGCCCCTACACCGCCGCCATCTACATTAACTACCCCCTAATGTGAGCTCCTACCCCGCAGCCAGCTATATTAAATACATTAACCCCTAATCTAATCCCCCTACCCCGCCGCCAGCTATATTAAAATTATTAACCCCTAATTTAATCCCCCTACACCGCCGCCACCTATATTAAATTAAAGGGACATGACACCCACATTTTTTCTTTTATGATTTAGAAAGAGAATGCAATTTTAAACATCTTTCTAATTTACTTATCTTATCTAATTTGTTTTATTCTCTTGATATTATTTGCTGAAAAGCATATCTAGATATGCTCAGTAGCTGCTGATTGGTTGCTGCACATAGAAGCTTCGTGTGATTGGCTCACCATGTGCATTGCTTTTTCTTCAACTAAGGATATCTAAAAAATGAAGCAAAATAAATAATGGAAGTAAATTGTAATGTTGTTTAAATTTCTATTCTCTATCTGAATCATGAAAGAAAGATTTTGGGTTTAGTGGTCCTTTAATTAACCCCTAAAATATTAAACTATCCCTACCACTAAACCTAAGTCTAACCCTACAAATATCCCTGAAAAGGGCTTTTTGCGTGGCATTACCCCAAAGTAAACAGCTCTATTGCCAGCCCTTAAAAGGGCTTTTTTGCGGGGCTTTGCCCCAAAATAATCAGCTCTTTTACCAGCCCTTAAAAGGGCTTTTGGCGGGGCATTGTCACAAAGTAATCATCTCTTTTGCCTATAAACTAAATCCCCCTATACCGCCGCCACCTATAATAAATGTATTACCCCCTTAATCTAATCCCTCTACACCGCCACCACCTATATTAACTATATTACCCCCTAATCTAATCCCCCTACACTGCCGCCACCTATATTAACTATATTAACCTTAATTATATTAGGGTTAATATAGTTAATATAGTTATTATATTATATATATATTAAGTATAATAACCCTATCTAACTCTAACACCCCTAACTAAATTCTTATTAAAATAAATCTAATTTATATTAATATTATTAATTAAAATATTCCTATTTAAATCTAAATACTTACCTATAAAATAAACCCTAAGATAGCTACAATATAATTAATAATTACATTGTAGCTATTTTAGGGTTTATATTTATATTACAGGTAACTTGGTATTTATTTTAACTAGGTACAATAGCTATTAAATAGTTAATAACTATTTAATAGCTACCTAGTTAAAATAATTACCAATTTACCTGTAAAATAAATCCTAACCTAAGTTACAAATACACCTACACTATCAATAAATTAAATAAACTACAAATATCTAAACTAAAATACAATTAAGTACACTAAACTAAATTACAAAAAACAAACAAACACTAAATTACAAAAAATAAAAAAAGATTACAAGAATGTTAAGCTAATTACACCTATTCTAAGCCCCCTAATAAAATAATAAAGCCCCCAAAATAAAAAAAATGCCCTACCCTATTCTAAATTAAAAATTAACCAGCTCTTTTACCAGCCCTTAAAAGGGCTTTTTGCGGGGCATGCCCCAAAGTAATCAGCTCTTTTGCCTGTAAAAAAAACACAATACCACCCCCCAACATTACAACCCACCACCCACATACCCCTACTCTAAACCCACCCAAACCCCCCTTAAAAAAACCTAACACTAAGCCCCAGAAGATCTCCCTACCTTGAGTCGTCTTCACCCAGCCGGGCCGATCTCTTCATCCAATCCCGGCGATGTCTTCATCCAAGCGGCAAAGAAGAAGTCTTCCATCCGGCGATGTCTTCATCCAAGCGGCAAAGAAGAGGTCCTCCATCGGGGCGAAGTTTTCCTCCAAGCGGCATCTTCAATCTTCTTTCTTCGGACCTCCGACGTGGAACATCCAGCTGGCCCGACGACTGAAAGACGAATGAAGTTTCCTTTAAATTATGTCATCCAAGATGGCGTCCCTCGAATTCCGATTGGCTGATAGGATTCTATCAGCCAATCGGAATTAAGGTAAGAAAATCTGATTGGCTGATTCAATCAGCCAATCAGATTCAAGTTCAATACGATTAGCTGATCCAATCAGCCAATCTAAATGAGCTCGCATTCTATTGGCTGTTCCGATCAGCCAATAGAATGCAAGCTCAATCTGATTGGCTGATTGGATCAGCCAATCGGATTGAACTTGAATCTGATTGGCTGATTGAATCAGCCAATCAGATTTTCGTACCTTAATTCCGATTAGCTGATAGAATCCTATCAGCCAATCGGAATTCAAGGGACGCCATCTTGGATGACGTCATTTAAAGGAAACTTAATTCGTCTTTCAGTCGTCGGGCCAGCTGGATGTTCCGCGTCGGAGGTCCGAAGAAAGAAGATGCCGCTTGGAGGAAAACTTTGCCCCGATGGAAGACCTCTTCTTTGCCGCTTGGATGAAGATATCGCCGGATGGAAGACTTCTTCTTTGCTGCTTGGATGAAGACATCGCTGGATGGAAGACTTCTTCTTTGCCGCTTGGATGAAGACATTGCCCGGATTGGATGAAGAGTTCGGCCCGGCTGGGTGAAGACGACTCAAGGTAGGGAGATCTTCTGGGGCTTAGTGTTAGGTTTTTTTAAGGGGGGTTTGGGTGGGTTTAGAGTAGGGGTATGTGGGTGGTGGGTTGTAATGTTGGGGGTGGTATTGTGGGGGTTTTTTACAGGCAAAAGAGCTGATTACTTTGGGGCATGCCCCACAAAAAGCCCTTTTAAGGGCTGGTAATAGAGCTGTTAACTTTTGTAATTTAGTTTAGGGTAGGGAATTTTTTTTATTTTGGGGGGCTTTGTTATTTTATTAGGCGGCTTAGAATAGGTGTAATTAGCTTAACATTCTTGTAATCTTTTTTTATTTTTTGTAATTTAGTGTTTGTTTTTTTTGTAATTTAGTTTAGTGTATTTAATTGTATTTTAGTTTAGATATTTGTAGTTTATTTAATTTATTGATAGTGTAGGTGTATTTGTAACTTAGGTTAGGATTTATTTTACAGGTAAATTGGTAATTATTTTAACAAGGTAGCTATTAAATAGTTATTAACTATTTAATACCTATTGTACCTAGTTAAAATAAATACCAAGTTACCTGTAAAATAAATATAAACCCTAAAATAGCTACAATGTAATTATTAATTATTTTATAGCTATCTTAGGGTTTATTTTATAGGTAAGTATTTAGATTTAAATAGGAATATTTTAATTAATAATATTAATATAAATTAGATTTATTTTAATAATAATTTAGTTAGGGGTGTTAAAGTTAGATAGGGTTATTATACTTAATATATATATAATATAATAACTATATTAACTATATTAACCCTAATATAATTAGGGTTAATATAGTTAATATATATAATATAATAACTATATTAACTATATTAACCCTAATATAATTAGGGTTAATAAATTTAATATAGGTTGCGGCGGTGTAGGGGGATTAGATTAGGGGTTAATGTATTTAATATAGGTGGCGGCGGTGTAGGGGGATTAGATTAGGGGGTAATACATTTATTATAGGTGGCGGCGGTGTAGGGGGATATAGATTAGAGGCAAAAGAGCTGATTACTTTGTGACAATGCCCCGCCAAAAGTCCTTTTAAGGGCTGGTAAAAGAGCTGATTACTTTGGGGCAAAGCCCCGCAAAAAGCCCTTTTAAGGGCTGGTAATAGAGCTGTTTACTTTGGGGTAATGCCATGCAAAAAGCCCTTTTCAGGGCTATTTGTAGGGCTAGACTTAGGTTTAGTGGTAAGGATATTTTAGTATTTAAGGGGTTAATTAATTTAATATAGGTGGCGGCGGTGTAGGGGGATTAAATTAGGAGTTAATAATTTTAATATAGCTGGCGGCGGGGTGGGAGCTCACATTAGGGGGTAGTTAATGTAGCTGGCGGCGGAGTAGGAGCTCACATTAGGGGGTAGTTAATGTAGCTGGCGGCGGGGTAGGAGGTCACATTAGTGGGTAGTTAATGTAGCTGGCGGCGGGGTAGGAGCTAACATTAGGGGGTAGTTAATGTAGCTGGCGGCGGGGTAGGAGCTCACATTAGGGGGTAGTTAATGTAGGTGGCAGCGGGGTCCGGGAGCGGCGGTTTAGGGGTTAATAACTTTATTAGGTGCGGCAGGGTCCGGGAGCGGCGGTTTAGGGGTTAATACATTTTTTGATATTAGGAATTAAACAAAATAATACAAAAAAAGACAGCGCCTCATAGTGCAAGTAAGGTCCGGAGAGATGGGGTCACAATAGGAGACAACAAATGTAGATATACTCACAAGAGCATTGGCACTCTTATATAAAGAATTGCGAATGGGCAGGCTGACGTTTTTTCAGCAGTCAGTACGCTGTAGGCAGGTTGTGTCCGAACTTCCAAGGATGCAGCTGTGGGCTCTCCTCCACAGATTGAAACTGGATCGTCTAGAACTGTGCTGTGTGGAAAACAGGCAGCTTTTCCCTGCATGCAACAAACACTTAGAACTAGTGTTCAGGATAATCAATCCACGATGAAATGAAGGAAGTAAACACTGTCTTATCAGTGACCAAATGACTTGGCAAAGTAATAAAAATCCGGAAAGAGTCAGGCTAAGATATAAAAGGATAAGAACAATTTATTGCATGAGCTTTAAACGCGTTTCTCGGCCACAAGCTCCTGGCCTTTCATCAAGTAAAATGTATTACACATGAGGTTACAAGACAAATTTAAAAAGGGTGCCAAGATATTTCATTGGTCAGTGTCGGACCAATCATAAGCTACGATACATTGTATACACATCCATAATGTAGCAGTATCAAAACCGATTGTATCAAATTAAAAATACAAGTAACGCAATGATGGACTATACTGACTGATAGATATTTCTGAATGTGATGATTTACGTTTAAGCCAAACCTAAAATGCGTTTGATCTGTGAAATATTGTAGAACATCGCCTATATGAATAATTAATTTTTTAAAGGAATAAATGTGAGGTGGGTTTATGATCTAACATTATATCCACTGATATATAAAAGGTTTTTCTGAATATGTATCAGATGCTGGATTAAAAATAAACTAGTAACAATATGTGAAATTGCTAATTTTTGTTACTTAAAAGTGACCAGAGAAAATGCTAAACGGAACCTGCAAAAAAATAAAATAAAGAATGTCAAAAAGTAAAAATAATAATAATAGTAAAGCAGGACATTTTCATTAAAAATCCTAAGAAGGGAGAAAATATATATATTCTAAATCCAAGATAATATTTAAACCATAAAGGTTTGCGGCTCTCTAATTTGAATCCCAAAGGGAGTGTGAGCTGTCTGAGGGACAATAAATATATATACTCTGTATATAATAGAACACTGCGACCATCTAAAGGCCATATTTGTGATCTTTAGTGGCGTAATAAGCGCATAGGATAAATGCTATAGATCTTAGAGGCGCTATTTAAAGCGAACTCCTTCATGTGTTAAGGTTTTTCTACGAAATATTATAAAGATGACAAGTATTATATAAGAAGAACCAAGAGATGGGAAATGCATCAAGGGGCATAGAAACAGCATATACTATTCTTATTTAGAGAATTGTTAAAAAATGTGTGTATAAGAATATGTATGAAAATATGAGAAATATGCATGAACCAAAATCTTTGATATTAATTGCAAGGTATCAGAAATAAAATTTTGTGTGGTCTATGTCAACAAAGTACCCTAATGGGGAAAATGTATAGCTGTCAATAAAAAGATGATATATGGCAAACAAACCTCGAAAAAGGGGAGTGGATTCCAAACTGGTGTCACTATCATACCTTGTTGTGTAAATGTAGATATAATATCTGGAGCCCGTATAGGGCTATGGAGAAGAAAATATACCTTATATTGGATGTGTGTACACGTTATATTTGTGATTGATGGAAAAGTGTTAATAGTAATATAGACAAATTCTTTGTATATAATACTATACAGAGTTGCACCGTGGTGACACTACAAGCAGATGCAACATAAGGCTTGACGACTGGGGGTAATATTGTATAATTGTAGAATTACAAATGAAACTCTATGAATGAAGGATTTGCTCATATAGATGTTGGGAAATAGTCTCTGAAATAAGGTGCATATGTGTGAGTAAAAATAAAATAAAAATATATTATAATGTTAATATATTCTTTATCTTGATAAAGAAAATGTAAAAGGATCAAAACATATAAAACCAGCAGGGATTGAGAATGGAAAAGAGAACTTAGTGGTATGAATGTTTAGTTGAATGCCGCTAGGTCTAGATTGGAATTAAGACCAAATGGATGTAGAGTTTTCAATTTATGAATCAAAAAGGTTTCTCGGATTCTTAACTGTATCACTCTATTGTAGTCTGTAGAAGGTGGAATGTAGTCGATAGGGTAGAATTTAAAAATATCAGAATTTCCCTTATGTTTATTTAGACAATTTGTCTCTATCTAGATCCCTAGCTTTATTGAGACAGTTGTCCAAGAGATCAGTAGGGTAACCCTTTTCGATAAATCTATCATATATATATATATATATATATCGTGACTTTGTTCTTCAAACGAAATTGGATCTGAGCAATTGCGTTTGATCCTCTCAAATTGACTATATGGAATATTAGATAGCCATTTCTTGTGGTGGTTACTTGTGTAATCTAAGTAACTATTACTATCAACTTGTTTGAAAAAAGTTTTGGAACTAAGGTTGCCGTCTTTGTCCCAACTTAAAGTAAGGTCCAAGAAATCTATTGTCTCTACATTAATGTTAGCTGTGAAAGTGAGGCCCATATCATTATTGTTCTTAGATTCTGCAAATATGTGTGCTGAAGATTGGTCACCCTTCCAAATGAAAATCAAATCATCAATGTAACGGCCATAGTGCACCAGACTCGCCCCTACTGAGGAGTTGTAGATGTATAATTCGATACTGGGTAAGCAAAATTCTAATCATTGTTATTTTATTTATATGGAATACACTATGTTATTTTGTTGTTTATAGGACACTACACCAAACAGGATTGACACTGGGACACTACACCAAATAGGATTTACAGACACAACCACTATCAGGATTATCTCTGGAGGATTGTTTGTTGGTCTCTCTTTCTCACAATTTTTGGCTAACACATTTTCTGACTAATATATTTTTTTCACCATTTTTTATCATCACATTTTTTCACCATTTTTACACTAGTATTTTTACCCTTTGTTTTGATTTTGATTTATATATATATATATATATATATATATATATATATATATATATATATATATATATATATATATATATATATATATATATAACTGGTCACTTAGTTTTCTTTTTCATATTTTTTATATAATTTTTTCACCATTTTTCAAATTTTCCCCATACCGTTTATATTGATTTTATCATCTCTTTAGTTTTTGATTTTTTCATCGTTTGCATCACTTCAGTTTTGTTATTCTTAACATTTGGAGGACAAACCCTTTATGACTGTGTGACTTTTAAAGCACTTTCAGGATTTTACACACAGGACAGCTTCTTGGACATTCAATGAACATTTAGGACACTCATTAGATCCGGATCTTATTATCATTATATTTTATTTGGTTTTACATGTGTTTGTTTTTATGATATTATTTTCTGTAATAAATTAAGATTTTAACCCCTTACTATGGGCTTTTTTATGTCATTATAATGTATTAAGGGCTTTTATATTATTATATTGAAGCCTGGTCAGTACGTCGGGCCAGCTATTACCCAGCCATTTAGGCGCTTTATACTTATTCTTTACAAGTAGATGTATAATTCCTCAAAGACGCCCATGAAAAGATTGGCGAAGCTAGGGGCGAATCTGGTGCCCATGGCCGTTCCCTTGATCTGCAAATAATAAACATCCTGATAGATAAAATAATTATGTTTGAGGATGAAATCAATGCATTCTAAAATAAAGTCTCTCTGGATCTTAGGCATAAACTGGTCCAGGTTAAAAAAAACAGAAGTTGTTTGTATGCCAAGATGATGTGCTATATTGGAATATAATGAACTGACATCACATGTGATCCAAATAAGATCACCAGTGTTTTTGATATTTTTTATCTTGTTTAATAAATCTGTACTATCTTTGATATATGATTGCAAACCTAAAACATATTTCTGTAAAATAATATCTACATAATATGATAAATTATAAGTAAGATTGTCAATGCCAGCAATGATGGGGCGACCTGGAGGGTTAGTTAGACTTTTGTGAATTTTGGGTAAGTGATAGTAATGAGCCACACTTGGATTACTGACTTTGAGGAAATTACGTTCATTCTTATTGAGAATGTTATTCGCAACTCCTTTGCTGATTAAAGACTGATATAGGGTAAGAAATTGTGTAGTGGGATTGTAAGATAGAACTTTATAGTATTCTGTGTCTTTAAGAATCCTATCTGCCTCTTTGAGGTATTCTGTTAAGTCTTGAACTATAATGCCTCCCCCCTTATCGGCGTCACGAATGATTATGTCGGGATTATTTGAGAGAGACTGAATGGCTAATTTTTCACTCTGTCTTTTAAAGAAATTTTTCTTAGAATTTTTTCGTTTGATCTTTTCAAAGTCTTCCAGAACAAGCTTCTGAAAAACCTCAATATAATGATTCTGCCCTGGGGGGTAGAAAGAAGATTTTGTCTTAACGTTGGTATGTATCATACCCTCATATAAGTGTGTTGTGAGATTTTCAACAGTACTATATATGGTGGGCACATTATTTCCATAGTCCATGGTGTTTGTAAGAATACAAACTGTGTTCTCCTCTTCTAAGTTGTGTTTTTTTATATTCTTTTGAGCAAAATATTTCTGAAGTGCTAGTTTTCTCGTAAAACGATTAAGATCGACAAAAAGGTTAAAGTTATTATGTGGATTCAGTGGGCAAAAGGAGAGACCCTGTTTCAAAACTCTCTTTTCATTAGTGGTTAAATTGTAAGAAGATAGATTAAAAATACCCTTTTCTAATTTCTGTGATTCTTTTTCCTTGGCGGTAAGGCCTCTACCTCTTGACCCTCTTGGTCTGTATGGAATGGTCTTTTTTGGGGGTTTTGTTCGTCTGGGGGATTTCTGCCTGATGTTGGGGCATTCCCTAAAAAAGGAGATGTAGCCACAGAGTTAGAATTGTTTCTGGCATGTCTCTCTGGAAATACATTTTCTTCTGATGGAGAAGCTAGTGGAAAAAACCTGTTGTTGTGTTGGAAATTATTATATGGGTTTTTTTTATGGCTATTATCCCCTGTTCTATTTCTGGATGGGCTATGTGTTCTAAAATCAGGGCGAAATGGCCTCTGTTCTTGGGATCTGTAATTATTCATCTCTTGTTCTCTCTGATTAGATCTATGAAATCTAGGGGTCTCGTGATTTCTATTGAAACTGTCATGTCTGTAATGTTGGTCATATTGATTATAATTATTTGAACGTTGTTGTCTGTTCCATGGTTCATATCTATTGTATTCGTGTCTATTTTGATAGGGTTGTTTGTTCCATGATTCCTGTCTGTTTTGTGAGTATTGCTGATAATGGTATGGTTGTTCGTATCTTTCTGATTCTGTTTTGGGGATTGTGATGGTTTGAATGTAAATAGGTGTAATGGTGTCTTCTTGGTTGTCTGTGGTTGGAGTAATGTGTAGATCTAGGTTTGTTATGTGATGCATTATTCCCCTGATTAGTATGATTGTTATGTGATGGTTGTGTGTCCCTGTCCCCTGATGCATTTTCTGATGTCTCTATGGAAATAATGTGCCCACCATATATAGTACTGTTGATAATCTCACAACACACTTATATGAGGGTATGATACATACCAACTTTAGACAAAATCTTCTTTCTCCCCCCCAGGGCAGAATCATTATATTGAGGTTTTTCAGAAGCTTGTTCTGGAAGACTTTGAAAAGATCAAACGAAAAAATTCTAAGAAAAATTTCTTTAAAAGACAGAGTGAAAAATTAGCCATTCAGTCTCTCTCAAATAATCCCGACATAATCATTCGTGACGCCGATAAGGGGGGAGGCATTATAGTTCAAGACTTAACAGAATACCTCAAAGAGGCAGATAGGATTCTTAAAGACACAGAATACTATAAAGTTCTATCTTACAATCCCACTACACAATTTCTTACCCTATATCAGTCTTTAATCAGCAAAGGAGTTGCGAATAACATTCTCAATAAGAATGAACGTAATTTCCTCAAAGTCAGTAATCCAAGTGTGGCTCATTACTATCACTTACCCAAAATTCACAAAAGTCTTACTAACCCTCCAGGTTGCCCCATCATTTCTGGAATTGACAATCTTACTTATAATTTATCATATTATGTAGATATTATTTTACAGAAATATGTTTTAGGTTTGCAATCATATATCAAAGATAGTACAGATTTATTAAACAAGTTTAAAAATATCAAAAACACGGGTGATCTTATTTGGATCACATGTGATGTCAGTTCATTATATTCCAATATAGCACATCATCTTGGCATACAAACAACTTCTGTTTTTTTGAACCGGGACCAGTTTATGCCTAAGATCCAGAGATAATTTATTTTAGAATGCATTGAGTTCATCCTCAAACATAATTATTTTATCTATCAGGATGTTTATTATTTGCAGATCAAGGGAACGGCCATGGGCACCAGATTCGCCCCTAGCTTCGCAAATCTTTTCATGGGCGTCTATGAGGAATTATACATCTACAACTCCTCAGCAGGGGCGAGTCTGGTGCACTATGGCCGTTACATTGATGATTTGATTTTCATTTGGAAGGGCGACCAATCTTCAGCACACATATTTGCAGAATCTATGAACAATAATGATATGGGCCTCACGTTCACAGCTAACATTAATGTAGAGACAATAGATTTCTTGGACCTTACTTTAAGTTGGGACAAAGACGGCAACCTTAGTTCCAAAACTTTTTTCAAACAAGTTGATAGTAATAGTTACTTAGATTACACAAGTAACCACCACAAAAAATGGCTATCTAATATTCCATACAGTCAATTTGAGAGGATCAAACGCAATTGCTCAGATCCGTTTTCGTTTGAAGAACAAAGTCACATAATATATGATAGATTTATCGAAAAGGGTTACCCTACTGATCTCTTAGACAACTGTCTCAATAAAGCTAGGGATCTAGATAGAGACAAATTGTTAAACAAAAACAAAGAAATCAAAAACAAAGATGAGAATGAATTTTTAGAACCATTGTTTATAACCCAATATAATTCAAACTATACACAGATTCAGGGAGCCATTAACAAACATTGGCACATTATTAGGAGGGACCCCATCTTAAAGACCCTTTTGGGAGACCATCCAAGGATTGTATACACTAGAGCACCCACACTTAGAAGCAAACTGGCACCGAGTAAGAAGGTTAAACATATTTTACCCAATTCACAACTCACAACAAAGAAGAAAACCAATTCTTTTTTAGACAGAATAGGGGTATATAAATGTGGACAAAAAAAGTGTAACACATGTAGATTTATAATATCCGGAAAAAAGACTTTTCAGTCTTTTGTCAGCAGAGAAGTTTTTAATATCACTAGATTTCTGAATTGTAACTATGTTTATGTCGTATATGTTCTGGAATGTTGTTGTGGGATCCAGTATGTAGGCCGCACCTCCAGGAAGGCCAAAGTACGCTGGGGGGAACACTGGCGGAACTGCAAAAACTGTACCAAAAAAAAGATCAAGCACAGCATTCCTGAACATTGTCTAAATAAACATAAGGGAAATTCTGATATTTTTAAATTCTACCCTATCGACTACATTCCGCCTTCTACAGACTACAATAGAGTGATACAGTTAAGAATCCGAGAAACCTTTTGGATTCATAAATTGAAAACTCTACATCCATTTGGTCTTAATTCCAATCTAGACCTAGCGGCATTCAACTAAACATTCATACCACTAGGTTCTCTTTTCCATTCTCAATCCCTGCTGGTTTTATATGTTTTGATCCTTTTACATTTTCTTTATCAAGATAAAGAATATATTAACATTATAATATATTTTTATTTTATTTTTACTCACACATATGCACCTTGTTTCAGAGACTATTTTCCCAACATCTATATGAGCAAATCCTTCATTCATAGAGTTTCATTTGTAATTCTACAATTATACAATATTACCCCCAGTCGTCAAGCCTTATGTTGCATCTGCTTGTAGTGTCACCACGGTGCAACTCTGTACAGTATTATATACAAAGAATTTGTCTATATTACTATTAACACTTTTCCATCAATCACAAATATAACGTGTACACACATCCAATATAAGGTATATTTTCTTCTATTTTCTTCTCCATAGCCCTATACGGGCTCCAGATATTATATCTACATTTACACAACAAGGTATTATAGTGACACCAGTTTGGAATCCACTCCCCTTTTTCGAGGTTTGTTTGCCATATATCATCTTTTTATTGACAACTATACATTTTCCCCATTAGGGTACTTTGTTGACATAGACCACACAAAATTTTATTTCTGATACCTTGCAATTAATATCAAAGATTTTGGTTCATGCATATTTCTCATATTTCATACATATTCTTATACACACATTTTTTAACAATTCTCTATATAAGAATAGTATATGCTGTTTCTATGCCCCTTGATGCATTTCCCATCTCTTGGTTCTTCTTATATAATACTTGTCATCCTTATAATATTTCGTAGAAAAACCTTAACACATGAAGGAGTTTGCTTTAAATAGCGCCTCTAAGATCTATAGCATTTATCCTATGCGCTTATTACGCCACTAAAGATCACGAATATGGCCTTTAGATGGTCGCAGTGTTCTATTATATGCAGAGTATATATATTTATTGTCCCTCAGACAGCTCACACTCCCTTTGGGATTCAAATTAGAGAGCCGCAAACCTTTATGGTTTAAATATTATCTTGGATTTAGAATATATATATTTTCTCCCTTCTTAGGATTTTTAATGAAAATGTCCTGCTTTACTATTATTATTATTTTTACTTTTTGACATTCTTCATTGTATTCATTTTATTTTTTTGCAGGTTCCGTTTAGCATTTTCTCTGGTCAGCTTTTCCCTGCATATTTCACATATTGTTACTAGTTTATTTTTAATCCAGCATCTGATACATATTCAGAAAAACCTTTTATATATCAGTGGATATAATGTTAGATCATAAACCCATCTCGCATTTATTCCTTTAAAAAATTAATTATTCATATAGGCAATGTTCTACAATATTTCACAGATCAAACGCATTTTAGGTTTGGCTTAAACGTAAATCATCACATTCAGAAATATCTATCAGTCAGTATAGTCCATCATTGCGTTACTTGTATTTTTAATTTTATACAATCTGTTTTGATACTGCTACATTATGGATGTGTATACAATGTATCGTAGCTTATGATTGGTCCGACACTGACCAATGAAATATCTTGGCACCCTTTTTAAATTTGTCTTGTAACCTCATGTGTAATACATTTTACTTAATGAAACGGCCAGGAGCTTGCAGCCGAGAAACGCGTTTAAAGCTCATGCAGTAAATTGTTCTTATTCTTTTATATCTTAGCCTGACTCTTTCCGGCTTTTTATTACTTTGCCAAGTCATTTGGTCACTGATAAGACAGTGTTTACTTCCTTCATTTCATCGTGGATTGATTATCCTGAACACTAGTTCTAAGTGTTTGTTGCATGCAGGGAAAAGCTGCCTGTTTTCCACACAGCACGGTTCTAGACGATCCAGTTTCAATCTGTGGAGGAGAGCCCACAGCTGCATCCTTGGAAGTTCGGACACTACCTGCCTACAGCGTACTGACTGCTGAAAAAACGTCAGCCTGCCCATTCACACTTCTTTATATAAGAGTGCCAATGCTCTTGTGAGTATATCTACATTTGTTGTCTCCTATTGTGACCCCATCTCTCCGGACCTTACTTGCACTATGAGGCGCTGTCTTTTTTTGTTTAATTTTTAGATATCTTATTTCGATCAGACATTTTCAAGACCAGCCGCCTGCTGCACTTTTAACACCATCATTGCGACAAGAATTTCCATACAATCCTCAGAGACACTGACGGCATGAGTCATCACCCATTAGCACGTCTTGGGACTTTTTTTGCACGATAAGCACTTTTTTATTAATTGTTGTCATTTTATTATTGTTTGTGCATTTGAATGGTACTGCAACCACTTACTACAATTTATAATTTTTGTCACTATTTATATTGGTTACACCACTTTTTATGTATAAGAATTTAAAGGGACAGTCAACACCAGAATTTTTGTTGTTTAAAAATATAGATAATCCCTTTATTACCCATTCCCGAGTTATTTGCAAAACCAACACTGTTATATTAATACACTTTTTACTTCTGTGACTAACTTGTATCTAAGCATCTTCTGACCGCCCCTAATCACATGACTTTTAGTTATTTTGCATATAGTTGCATTTTAGCCAATTAGTGCAGTGTCTGCCACTAGCCACGGGCGTGATCACAATGCTATCTATATGGCCTACATGAGCTTGCTCTCCCCTGCTGTGAAAAGTAAATAAAATAGAGGCGGCCTTCAAGGGCTTAGAAATTATCATATGTGCCTCCCTGGGTTTGCTTTCAACTAGAATACAAAGAGAACAAAGCAAAATTGTTGATAAAAGTAAATTGGAAAGTTGTTTAAAATTACATGCCCTATTTGAAAAATAAAAGTTTTTTTTGGACTTGACTGTCCCTTTAATTCACTATTACACACCACACATTTTTTTATATATTGAAACCTTGTCACACTCAGTGACTGATATAAATACAATTTTTTACTTGTTTCCAGTTTTGCACCGCTCTATTATAGAGCATGGATCAATTTGTTTGATCTTCCAATAAGCCTTCACCGGATTTTTTTGGCGCACTCTATCCCCATACCGTTATATGGTTTTTTCTCTCTTTATTATTAGGAGAGTGAGGGGGGATAGCGGATAGAGGGGTATATGTGTCTGGCTATGTTTGGGAGGCGTGTTAGACAGTACGGGAGATTTTAATAACTTAGTCAGGTTTTGTAGGCGCCGGCAGTTTCTAAAGTGCCGTAAGTCACTGGCAACTCCAGAAATTTGTACTTACGCAGATTTCTGGACATCGCTGGTTTATCCGACTTACGGCACTTTAACAATTGCCGGCGAGGTATTTTGGATAGCTCGAGTTGCGAGCTGAAACTACGGGCGGCGGGGGTTTCCTCGCTTGCGCCACAAACTACGATCTATATCGGATCGCGCCCTAGTTATTTTTAGTTAATTTTATTTAATGTTAGGTAATTGTAGTTAATTAATTTAATTTATTTAATAATAGTGTAGTGTTAGGTGTAATTGTAACTTAGGTTAGGATTTATTTTACAGGTAATTTTGTATTTATTTTAGCTAGGTAGCTATTAAATAGTTAATAACTATTTAATCACTATTGTACCTAGTTAAAATAAATACAAAGTTGCCTGTAAAATAAAAATAAACCCTAAAATAGCTACAATGTAACTAATAGTTATATTGTAGCTATCTTAGGGTTTATTTTATAGGTAAGTATTTAGTTTTAAATAGGATTAATTTATTTAATTATAGCAATATTTATTTAGATTAATTTAAATAATATTTAAGTTAGGGGGGTGTTAGGGTTAGACTTAGGTTTAGGGGTAAATTCATTTAATATTGTGGCGTCGGTGTAGGGGGGGTAAATTAGGGGTTAATCAATGTACTGTAGGTGGCGGCGGTGTAGGGGGGTCAGGATAGGGGTTAATAAATGTAATGTAGGTGGCGGCGGGCTCTGGGTGCGGCGGTTTAGGGGTTAAACATTTTATTTAGTTGTGGCGGGGTCCGGGAGCGGCGGTTTAGGGGTTAAAAAGTATAAAATAGGTGGCAGTGGTGTAGGGGGGGGCAAATTAGGGGTGTTTAGACTCGGGGTACATGTTAGGGTGTTAGGTGCAGACACTTCCCATAGAAATCAATGGGATATCGGGCAGCAGCGAACATGAGCTCTTGCTGCTGTCAGACTTCCATTGATTCCTATGGGATCCGCCGCCCATTGAACACCAGGTACGCTGAGCCGGAATAGTGGCGAGCGTACCTGGTTGTTCTTTGATAACTTCCAAAAGTAGTCAGATTGTTCCGAACTTGCATTCGGAACATCTGTAGTGACGTAACCATCGATCTGTGTCGGACTGAGTCCGGCGGATCGTAGGTTACTTCACTAGATTCTACTTTTGCTGGTCTTTAGGGCTTGATAAGTATGGCGAATCAGCCTCGCCACAAATACGCTGCAGAATTCCAGCGTATTTGCGGTTGACGGCTTGATAACTAGCGGCCATAGTATGCGATAACCTTGATTTAAAATTCTCTTCTCTATTATTGGCTGTTCCTAATTATCCTCAGCACAAGAGATATATAAAGGGAACACCTAAGATCGCACATGGTGGCACCAATTACTTTCGAGAAACTCTGTGTAAATTGAGAAACACAAAAATGTTCAAGGTTAAACTACAGGAAAAGGGGTCAAAATAAATATTAAAGTATGTTGCAAAGTATTCTTAATATTTTTACTAAATTTTTAAAGATTTTATATTACAGTTTCAAACTATTTGTTAATGAAAAGAGGTCTGCCCGGTGATGGTATTGAAGAAACTGGGAACTGAAGTTATTGACAGCCTTGATGTTCCAGGAGCAGTGACCACTTTCAAGGTTAGCGGGGTTTTTTAAATTTTATTTAAATGTAAGTATGTTGTCTCAATAAAATAGTAGTTGCAAACAATGCTACAATAACCTCCATTATTAAATCTACAGCTTATTGGCAACACCTCTCACTAGATTTCGCTACTCTCTGAAGGTCAAATTAAAAAAGCTATTCGACAAATAATGTGTAATGTGTAATGTGAATAATAATGTGTCAACTACACTCTATGTAATCATAAATTTGAGTTTGGAACATTTAACCACCGCAAAGCTAGAAAGTCAACTGATTTCAAAGATATAGTGATGTTCAGGGTATTCAATTTGCACTTTAGTCCGCTCCATAAAAAAATGTAATACAGTTCCAAAATATGATTTGATAAGATTGATACTCAATCCGCACGTCAACTTTGATGTGAAATTAATGTGGTAATTGATATTGATGGGTTGATAAAAGGAGCCCATAAACTCATCTCCAGAAAAGCATGGAATGAGCCAATCATGTGGCAAATATATTATATTACATTTTATCTTTCTAATATTCAATTTTTCAGCAAACCTCTCCACTCATTCAATTTTAGTATGTGTTGGAGGGGTTGAAATTAACACAGAAATGTGCAACATGGCAGTTTATTATTTATGTAAAAATAGTTTGATGTCACTAATAATGATTTTTGTAAATGACAAACTGTTGATGACTTGTTTATTTGCTTAGCATTCAAATGAATCATCAAACTGATATACAACGAAGGACAACACTCAAACAGTCTAAAGACATAACACTTATGTTGTCTAAACCTATTAAATAAAGTAGATGAGCTAAAATTAATAAAATGTTTTATGTCTAAATACAGTTTTGGTTTTAGATAAAAATCACCAAGTAATAATAAGTTAAATTAGCTGTTAAACTACTTACCATTTGATTGTGGATATTCCATTCCAAACTGAATATCTAACTCTTAGCATAAAGTAAGGTGATAAATAACAGGAGATTAAATTGAACTTTTGCATCTGGGAGCCAGAAAGTGCAAAATTAATTAAAGTTAAAAATTATGTAAATTAAACCAGCAGTGCATGATAGATCCACTTTAAGTTAACTTATAGCTGCAGAGGGTAGCCAAGTAAAGAAACTATATGCAATTAAAGCTTTTTGCAAGCTAACAAGTTCTATAAAATAGTTTTACAAAGTGACCTCCAAATAATTGCACAAACTTTAATTTTGCTGTCTAATGTTCAACTTAAAGTTCTAAGCACAATTTGCTGAGTTTATTCATTTTCACGAACATTCTGAGAATCTTAAAAATATATATTTTATTCTTAGGGTTTCAGACTCAGTTACAATCAGAATACTTTCCGATATCCTTACATTGATATATAAGCAGTATATAAAGCTTACACTGTGTCAAACTGGTTTAAATACTGTTTAACTTTTGTTTCTTTTTAGGGGTAACATATTATCAAAATGTAGGGCCTGATTACAAGTGAAGCACTAATTAACGCTCCCGCTCGAGCGTTCACTATGCTATAAGTAATCTTTTTTGGTGCGTCGGGTTGCACTCGTATTATTTACGAGATATATACATCTTCCTGTTTAGCTTAAAACACAAAAGAGCAAAGATAAGTGCCAGCCACAATTAATTAAAAATTACATTAAGTACCCAATGCTAAAAAGCAGATATGCTATACACTAAGCAGATTGGTACTTGCAGCAGATGAAGACTTTAACAAATTAAAACTTTATTAGAACTTATTAAAACTTTATTATCTATTTGTTTAAATAACTATGATCGTGATTGCATCACAGAGAGCAATCATCGTACTCTATTTGATGTTGAAAGTAATATTATTAGTAACATAGTAACATATTAGATGAGGTTGAAAAAAGACTGAAGTCCATCGAGTTCAACCTATATAAATCTAATATACTTACAAAAAGCTCCAGTTGAGTTTAAATTAATCCCACTAAAAGGTGACCCATTTAATACAAACAATCATATCCATTAATTTTGTTTCTAACCAGAAATGTATCTAAAACATTTTTAAATGTATCTAGGGTATTGGCATACACTTCCTCCTTTGGTAATGAGTTCCACAATTTTATTGCTCTTACAGTGAAAAAATGTTTCAGTTGCAGGAAATCTCCTTTCCTCCAACCTAAAATTGTGACCTCTTGTCACAAACATTTTTTTTGGAATAAACAGAGCTTCTGCCATCTCTGTATATGGGCCTTGAATATATTTATATAAAGTAATCATTTCCCCTCTCAAGCGCCTTTTTTCTAGAGAAAACAGACCAAGTTTGGGTAGCCTATCCTCATAGTTTAAATTCTCCATTCCCCTTATTAGCTTTGTGGCCCTTCTCTGAACTTTTTCTAGTTCTGCAATATCTTTTTTTGTGATCGGTCCCCAGAGCTGCACTCCATACTCAAGGTGAGGTCTTACCAGGGATTTATATAGTGACAGAATAATGCTTTCCTCCATTGAATCAATGCCTCTTTTAACACATGCTAGTAACTTATTAGCCTTTGAAGCACTGCCCTGCATTGTGCACTCATCTTTAGGTTGTTATCTATAACTACTCCCAAATCCCATTCCTCCTCTGCTTGGCTAAGTCTTGTTCCATTTAAATAATACATTGCCTGCTTATTTTTACTTCCAAAATGTAGAACCTTGCATTTTCCCATATTAAATCTCATTTTCCATTTACCTTCCCATGCTTCTAATTTTTGCATATCCCTTTGTAACGAAAGTTCATCTTGCTCTGACCTAATGACCTTACTTAACTTAGTATTATCTGCAAAAATAGAGATGTTGCTATTTAATCCTTGCTCCAAGTCATTAATAAAAATATTAAAAAGAACAGGGCCCAGTATTGATCCCTGGGGGACTCCACTGATTACCTTTGTCCAATCTGAGTATGACCCATTCACTACTACTCATTGCTCCCTATCTTTTATCCAGTTATTTACCATGAGCTAACATTTTCTGTTATTCCCAGTCCCTTAATTTTGTGCATTAATCTCTCATGTGGCACTGTATCAAATGCCTTTGCAAAGTCTAAGTATATCACATCAACTGATTCCCCTTTATCTATATTTTTACTTACTCATAGAATCTAATTATATTAGTATGACATGATCTATTTCTCATAAATCCATGCTGATTTAAGATCATATCTTGTTTACACGAATATGCTCATCAATATAATCCATTATAATCCCTTCAAATATCTTCCCCACTATTGATGTTAGACTAACTGGTCTATAGCTTCCTGGATTATCCCTGCTTCCCTTCTTGAAAAGTGGCACCACATCAGTTTTACGCCAATCCTGGGGTACTATGCCTGAGGATAATGAGTTTTGAAAAATTAAGAGTATAGTTTTGTCTATAACAGTGCTAATTTCCCGTAACACCCTTGGTTGTATTCCATCTGGGCCTCCTGATATCCTCTAGACATAACCCAGTTAATGGTATCGGCTGGCCTGTTCTAGTTTGTTCCAAAGTATCCTCCATTGGTTCTTCTCTTGTGTATACTGAAGAAAAAAACTGGTTTAGTACCTCAGCCTTCTCCCTGTCACTGTTAATCATGCTACCCTCCACGCATTTTAATGTACCTTTTTAGATTTTTTGCTATTTATGTACTTAAAGAACCTTTTAGGGTTAGACTTAGAATCCTTTGCAATTAATCTTTACTTTTCAATTTGGCTAATTTGATTACCTCTTTGCATACTTTGTTACATTCCTTATAAATATGGTATGTTGAGTCAGCATTATTTTCTTTGAATAATTTAAATGCCCTACATTTTTTCCTAATTATTCTTAACACATTTTTATTTAGCCACATAGGCTTGGATTTTTTATTTTTATTTGTATAACCATATGGTATTTGTTGATATGTATATTTATTTAAAGGACAACTAGGATAAAGAGGCGATCAGTCCGGATGTGGATGAAAAATAAAACGTAACTTTTATTCAACACATAAGTGTAAAATCTTCAGAGCCAAGGTCCTTATCCAAGGTGTAGTGTGTCAGATTGGCTTACGCGTTTCGGCGTGAGCCGTAATCATAGCCTAAACAACCTGACACACTGCACCTTTTTAAATTCTTAAAACGTGCACTGATTGGTTAATAACAAATGTAGCAAAATTTGCATAAACACACCTGGGAAAGTTAAACACTAGAACAGTACTTAAATGGCCAGTAACCAAATAGTGAGATAGGATACCGTGCCTAACATTATCTTACTCTTAAACCTAAATATATGACATAATATCTAAGTCAATATAATGCAACATCGGTAAATGCAGAAACATATATGGAGAATCAATAATACAAAAAACATACCGAATCACACCAAAAAACCTGACATAAAACGTGCAAAAAGATAATACAGAAAAAATGTACAAAATAAGGAATAAAGAACGAAAGCAATAGAGACATGTTATGAGCAGCACCTATAATTGATAACTGGGGTACAAATAGCTTACACTATAATGTCTGTAGATATATATCATCAGAACCCAGCAAACTGCATACATTTCAGTGTTAGATGTGACACTGGTATCCAAAATCAATATTAAGGTAAATATAAAATAATATGTAAATAAATGAATACATAGTTAAATGGAGGACAGGTATCCTTTTAAGGACTACTAACATGCCCAAAGGTACTAAATAATAAACTGGATGGAAAAATAAATAAAAGGAAATAAACTGCGGTAAACTAAAAGTAAGGTCCCTAATAAACCAGTTACTGCCAAAAATTAATCAAGTCGAACTCTGAGTTGAGTCCTAAAGGCAATCTAGTTTTTAGCCTAAAAATCCAGAACATTTCCTGACGTTCAAGACTTTTTGTACGGTCTCCACCTCTACCCACTAGTGGTATTCTCTCTATGATGTTCCAAGCAAAAGTATCAATGCTCTTATTATGATGATAAAGAAAATGCTGTACTAGGGGTGTTTTTGCTTTGCCAATTTGTATGGTAGAAAAATGTTCCCTGATACGAGAGTTCACGTCCCTAGTCGTGAGCCCTACGTATTGTAGGGAACAAACTGTACAGGTGATCAAGTAGACCACAAAGTTATTAGTACAATTAAGGCAATTGCGTATAGCAAAGGTTTCTCCTGTCACTGCAGATCCGAAATGTGTACCCACAAGTGCATGTTCACAAGGTTTACACCTGGATTTACCACATTTGAACATGCCTTTGTGTTGTAACCAGGAGGAGACCCTAGGTTTTTGTTTGATAACCTCAGAGGGTGCCACTAAATTCCCAATCGATTTAGCCTTTCTGTATGCACACCTCATACCTTTGTCAACCACAGAAACCAACCGATCATCTGCAGTTAACATCCTGAAATGTTTACGCACTATATTACACACCTGGTTATAGTGTGCACTATAGTTAGTAATGAAAGTGACTCCATCAAATTTAGTTTTGGATAAATCAACTTTATCCTCCAGCAGGAGGTCTCTATCCAAATCTTGAACCCCCTGTCTAGCTCTATGTATCACATGTTTCTTGTAACCTCTATCTCTCAAGCGATGACAGAGCAGATCTGCCTCTTTTTCATAAATAGCATTGTTGGAGCAATTTCTTTTAGTGTGAATAAATTGCCCCTTCGCCACAGCATGTGGCACATGGGAGGGGTGACAACTTTTAGCACTTTGGCAAAGCAAAAACAATTGGCAAAGCAAAAACACCCCTAGTACAGCATTTTCTTTATCATCATAATAAGAGCATTGATACTTTTGCTTGGAACATCATAGAGAGAATACCACTAGTGGGTAGAGGTGGAGACCGTACAAAAAGTCTTGAACGTAAGGAAATGTTCTGGATTTTTAGGCTAAAAACTAGATTGCCTTTAGGACTCAACTCAGAGTTCGACTTGATTAATTTTTGGAAGTAACTGGTTTATTAGGGACCTTAATTTTAGTTTACCGCAGTTTATTTCCTTTTATTTATTTTTCCATCCAGTTTATTATTTAGTACCTTTGGGCATGTTAGTAGTCCTTAAAAGGATACCTGTCCTCCATTTAACTATGTATTCATTTATTTACATATTATTTTATGTTTACCTTAATATTGATTTTGGATACCAGTGTCACATCTAACACTGAAATGTATGCAGTTTGCTGGGTTCTGATGATATATATCTACAGACATTATAGTGTAAGCTATTTGTACCCCAGTTATCAATTATAGGTGCTGCTCATAACATGTCTCTATTGCTTTCGTTCTTTATTCCTTATTTTGAACATTTTTTCTGTATTATCTTTTTGCACGTTTTATGTCAGGTTTTTTGGTGTGATTCGGTATGTTTTTTGTATTATTGATTCTCCATATATGTTTCTGCATTTACCGATGTTGCATTATATTGACTTAGATATTATGTCATATATTTAGGTTTAAGAGTAAGATAATATTAGGCACGGTATCCTATCTCACTATTTGGTTACTGGCCATTTAAGTACTGTTCTAGTGTTTAACTTTCCCAGGTGTGTTAATGCAAATTTTGCTACATTTGTTATTAACCAATCAGTGCACGTTTTAAGAATTTAAAAAGGTGCAGTGTGTCAGGTTGTTTAGGCTATGATTATGGCTCACGCCGAAACGCGTAAGCCAATCTGACACACTACACCTTGGATAAGGACCTTGGCTCTGAAGATTTTACACTTATGTGTTGAATAAAAGTTACGTTTTATTTTTCATCCACATCCGGACTAATCGCCTCTTTATCCTAGTTGTTATTTGCTCCGGATACTGGGACTGCCAGCTCTAACCCATTGGCTATTGCCCCGCATGTGACAGCTCCACCGCGAGAGTGGGGACGTTGCCGTAGGACGCCGAAGACTGGAAGCTGTAGCTGTACACAGTGGACGGGACACTCTTACCGGATCACGCAGGATTTATGTAAGCGTGTCTGAGACTGGGCTCGGAATTTATCGGGTGCCGCAAGTAGTTGAAGTGGTGTCCGCACGAACGGAACGTCAGGTGAGCTGTACTTGCACTTTCTGTGGGCTGACTGCTTAGCCATTGGGTTGAATCTTTATGTGATAAGAACTGGTTGAGAGCTGCTTGTTTCTACAGCAGCATCTTTGTCAAAAGGATATTCTTCAATATCACTTCAGCTGTTTAGCATTTTCTCTTGGAACTTTTATTTATTTAAAGGGACATAATACTCATATGCTAAATCACTTGAAACTGATGCAGTATAACTGTAAAAAGCTGACAGGAAAATATCACCTGAGCATCTCTATGTAAAAAAGGAAGATATTTTACCTCACAATTTCCTCAGCTCAGCTGAGTAAGTTCTGTGTAAAAAGTTTTACTCAACTGCTGCTCAGCTGCAGGTAAAAAATAAAATAAATACATGAACAGCAGCCAATCAGCATCAACAGTGCTGAGGTTATGAACTCTTTTACTGTGATCTCATGATATTTCACTTAACTCTCATAAGATTTAATTGTAAACTTCCTTACATTGAATAGAGAAATAAGATGAGAGTGCACGTAAGCTCAATCCTTCGGCTGTCCCAGGACAGACATACAGATTTGTTGTTTAGAAGTCCTTTATAATGGGATGTGGCTACTGA
Source organism: Bombina bombina (assembly GCF_027579735.1). Lineage (NCBI taxonomy): Eukaryota > Metazoa > Chordata > Amphibia > Anura > Bombinatoridae > Bombina > Bombina bombina. Next base: position 572,444,260 of record NC_069504.1, read on the forward strand.
GGAATTTTTGAGGTAAAATATCTTTCTTTTTTACATAGAGATGTTCAGGTGATATTTTCTAGTCAGCTTTTTACAGCTATACTGCATCACTTTCAAGTGTTTAAGCATTTGGGTATTATGGCCCTTTAACAAAGTTTTAAATGTTATCCATGTAGCCTCTGTATTTTTATTAGAGAATAATTTGTCCCAATTTATGTTATTTAATTATTTCCTTACATCATTGAATTTTGCTTTCTTAAAATTAAAATTCTTAGTTAAACCTTTAAGACACTGGTTATGAAAAGAGATTTCAAATTTCTTATGATCACTGTAATCTAAATGTCCTTTGACTTCTATGTCTGATATTATATCTGTATTGTTTGATAGCACTAAATCCAATATAGCTTTACTCCTAGTTGGATCCTCTATTAATTGTGACAAGAATTTATCCCTGAGAACATTTAAAAATATATCCCCCTAAGCTGAATTACTAGTTTCATTGACCCAGTTTATATCAGGGTAGTTAAAATTTACAATAATTACAGCACTCTTATTAGCAGCCTTACCTATTTGCATTAGTAGTTGAGTTTCCTCCATGTGACTAATGTTGGGGGGCTTGTAGCATGTTCCAAGTAATATTTTCTTAGGATTTTTCCCCACTCTTTATTTTAACACACAGGGTCTCTACATTGGCACCTGTACCATTATAAATATATTCCCTTATTGTAGGTTTAAGGTTAGGTTTAATATACATGCTGATTCCTCCACCTCTTTTATTATTCCTGTCCTTCCTAAATAAAGTATACCCCTCTAAGTTAACTGACTATTCATGTGAATCATCCCATCAAGTTTCAGTTATAATGATAATATCATAGTCCTCTTTTGCAACTAAGAGCTCCAGCTCCCCCATTTTACCCATCATGCTTCTTGCATTTGTTGTCCTACATTTAATTTTTATGTGCTTTCTGCGGCTACTTGGTGTGCCTTCCTCCATACTTTCTAATATGACATTTCTTAAGTCATCCCTTCCTTGAGATAGTATAGGAGTCACATATTCACAGACTGATCTCTCTGTTCTATTGTGTTCTAACTGACACTCCCCCCTTTGCCTAGTTTAAAATATTCTCTAAATGTGCTACCACCCTTTCCCCCAACACACCTGCACCCATGTCATTCAGGTACAATCCATCCTTAGGGGCCAATTTATCAAGGGCCAAATGGCCCCTGATGCCCCTGTTTCTTTGCGAGCCTTCAGGCTAGCCAGAAACAGCAGTTACAAAGCAGCGGTCTTAAGACCGCTGCTCCATAACTGGTCAGCTGCCTCTGAGGCTGCGGTCTGCAATCCGCCGGATCTTATACGATTGAGCTGATTGACACCCCCTGCTAGCGGCCGATTGGCCACAAATCTGCAGGGGGCAGCATTGACAAGCAGTTCTGGTGAACTGCTTGTGCAATGTTAAATGTCGACAGTGTATGCTGTCGGCATTCAGCAATGCTTTTCGGACATGATACGCTACAGTGTATCATGTCGGACAGACATTGATAAATTGGCCCCTAACTGTACAAATTGTACCCAAGTGAAAAGTCCGCCCAGTGCTCTAAAAAGTCAAACCCCTCATTTTTACACCATGTTTTTAACATGAATTAACAGACCTTAGCTCCTTCTGCCTTACTGAGTTAGCACAAGGCACTGATAATATCTCTGAAAATATTACTTTGGAGGTCCTTGCTTTAAGATTGCTACCTAAAGTCAGTTTTTAGGACTCTCCATCACCCGTTGATTCCTTCATTAGTACCAATAGATACCATGACTGCAGGATCAGACCCACATCCCTCTAACAATCTATCAATATGTTCAACAATATGCCTAACACGAGCCCCTGGAAGACAGCAAACTTTTCTATTTAAAGGGTCTTGGTGACAAACTACCTTATCAACCTTCCTCCTTCCTAATAATAGAGTTTCCTACCACCAACATCTACCTCATGCCTTGACTTGTATGCCCCTCTTCCATGACTGAAGGACTGTTAACTATAGTATTCCCCTCTACCATGACTGAAGCACTGCCCACCATAGTATTCTCCTTTTCCTTAACAAAAGGACTGTTCCCTATACTAGGCAAAACAGCCCTCTCTGCCACTGCCACCCCTCAACTTATATCCCCAACATCTTCACTTAATCTGCCAAATTTGTTGGGGTGTACCAGCTCAGATTTGGCCTGTTTCTTCCGCTTACCATTACTTCGCCCTCTAACTGTGACCCAGCTACATCCTGGAGTCTCCTCATCTGAATCCTCCCTATTCCCACTGCTAGAACCATTAACAACCAGCTCAGTCCTATCCATTTCCCTTTCAAGTGTCTAAATTTCATGCAGTGTTGCAATTTGTTCCTCCAGAACTCCAATACGAGTTTCTAAAGAGACAATATGCTCACATTTGCCACAGACATAAAACCCCTGAAGTGGCAGCTCCAGTGATGCAAACATATGGCAAGCTGTACACTGAATGAGATTCTCACACATTATTGATAAAAGTTAAAAAGTTAAAATAATTATATTTCCCCTTGGTTACTCCAAATCCTTGTTTGCCTAACTCCCTTGTTTAGCTAGCTACTTTTCTTAAACAGACAATCTTACTTTAACAGATAATCAATGCAGCAGACCCTCTCAGAGCAGGCTCCAAGAGTTACTACTCTAAATGTATAGTCTAGGTAGGCTCAAACAGGTGAAAATAACACCTCCCCTAATTACCCACACAGGAAACAAACAAAAAAGAAGTTAAGAAACAAACTTAAATAAAAACAGTTATTATTTATTTTTTTAAATGCACTCCATTACACAGCAAACAATTTAAAAGTTCCCTTGTTATTGCTAACTGCTTTACTTAAACAGAAAAATCTTACTTTAACAGATAATCAATGCAGCAGACCCTTTTAATGCATTAATAAATAAAAAATTAGAGACCAGAAAATGTAATTTTTTTTGAATATTTGGGAATCCAATTAAAGCTTGGCCAAAAAAAATGGAAAAGTTTAAAAGTAAGTTTATGGGGCCTTCAGGCTCGCCGGAAACAGGAGTTAAGAAGCAGCGTTCTTAAGATTGCTGCTCCTTAACTCGTCCGCTACCTTTGAGGCGGCGGACAGCAATCTGCCCAATCACATATGATTGGGTTGATTGACACCCCCTGCTAGAGGCCGATTGGCCGCAAATCTGCATGGGGCGGTTTTGCAGAAGCATTGTTTGTGCAATGATAAATGCTGACAGCGATGTGCGGCGGACATGATCCACTACAACGGTAAATCGGCCCCTTTATATCTACCAATTTTAAAAAATTTTGGAAATCCAGACTTTCCAACAGATGTAGCGCCTTGAGACACATAAGGGTGATTAGCCGCTCTTTATATTATATTATATTGTACCCTATATTGTACCTTATATTTTTTAAAACTTACTCACATTTGAATCGTGTATATAGTATTCACGATCATACCATCTTGGTATTACTATTTTTCAAATTACTATTTTTCAAAATATTTATTAATTTAAATTGCCCAATGAATATACATAGATGTTCACTTTATTTACCTAGAGTGCCTGGTGAGCATATATGGATGTTTCTCTTGAAAGAGTCAGAGAGCTAATTCCGGAACACTAAGTGAAGTGAAAATCTTTTTTCTTTTTTCCTCCTTTTTTCTTTTTTTCTTTTTCTTTTTTTCTATTTTTAGTATATCAAGTAATATATCATTTATTTACTTATTAGCAGCAATTGGTATAGTGTACTGTTGTTAACTAATGCATTTTAATATTGTTTTATCAACTGCAACATCGATAATGATTAAATCCTCTTGGTTAGAATGTATCCAATCAACATAGAATACCTGCTATTTAAATCGAACAACGGATGTAGTAAGCATCTTGATAAAGGCCCCTGGTGGCTGAAACACGTAGATTTGCTCACTTTGGGTACAAATATATCATTTGGGTTCAACCGGTGTGGTCTAACTGTGAGTAGATAGGGCAGGTACATTGAGCTATTCCCCAAACTCGAATTGTCTCCAAATGTATAATTCCTGTCCCAGGACCTACTTTTACAAATAAGACCCATCGATCCCATTGATTCTTCTACTATTCCGGTACCAATCATTGCCTAGGATTTCAAATCTCTAATACATCCTACAGGAACGGCTTTGACCTAACAACCGGAACTAATTTACCTGCAGCGAGGACACACTGTTTCAAGTGGTTGTCTAGCACGCTGAAGACACACTGTGCTGCTCATAGCACTTAAGCTAATGATTTAGCCAACGGAGATTCCTCAGCACAGTTTCAAATATCAGGTACTCACATAAACGACCCTGCTAACTCACGGAACTTTGTTATACAAGCCGAGGACATAAGGTGTAAATAGGGAAAATCTCAAAGACGCTACACAAGCTTCCCTCACAGATACATAGTATCAAGCTCTGATTGCTAGCATATCATCTGCAGCCTGTCTTGAGCTCACATACATTATATATCGGTTGCTTAGATCATTTGTATGTATAATATGTGCTTTTATTGTGCTTCATTTTTTTTAGAGTATTATGAATATTAAGTATTACATTATCTGATGCCGGCATCTTCGTAGAAACTATCAATTACGTAGTTTATAGAAATTATCAATTGTGAGCTGCTGGTGCAATGCTGAATATGGAGAGCGTATTGCAATGAGACAAAATTTTACAGACAAATACAGGAGGAATTGTGGGCCCTATTCCCATGGGAACTTACAATCTAGATGGGTAGGAAGATGGGAAACAGGAGGTTGCGACTGCAAAGGTGAGAATGATATTAGTGAGGAGATAGATGAGGGCAACTGTTAGGTAAGTGAAGTTAATTTGTTAATGAGTTGGGTGATAAGCTTCCCTGAAATAAAGGTCTTTAGGGAACGTTTAAAGGAGGAGAGGTTAGGGAAAAGTCTGACAGCTTGAGGAAGTGCGTTCCAAAGGGTTGGTGCCGTACAAGACAAGTCCTGTAGCCTAGCATGAGAGGAGGTGATGGAAGAGGACGCAAGAAGCAGGTCATTGTTGGATCTTAGGGGACAGGCTGGAGTATATTTGTTGATGAGTGAGGACATTTAGGGTGGGGCAGCATTGTTGAGGGCTTTATAGGTCAGGGTGAGAATTTTAAATTTAATTCTGCTGTGAATGGGGAGCCAGTGAAGGAACTCACAGAGAGGTGCAGCAGAAACAGAGTGTCGAGAGAGATAGATTAGCCTTGCAGAAGCATTTAGGATGGATTGAAGGGGAGAGAGGTGGGAGAGAGGGAGGCCAGATAGTAAGTTATTACAGTAGTCAAGTCAGGAAATTACCAGGGAGTGGATTAGCTGTTTAGTAGTTTCAGCACTCAGAAACGGACATAGATATTCCATAGGTGGTTGCGGCAGGATGAAGAGAGCAATTGGATGTGGGGAATGAAGGACAGATATGAGTCAAGTGTGACTCCGAGGCAGCGGACTTGGGGTGATGGGGAGATAGTGGTGCCGCCAACAGTGATGGAAAAATAAGAAACTGAAGCAGAGTTAGAGGGAGGAATTAGAAGTAGTTCAGTCTTGCACATGTTTATTTTTAGGTGGTGAGAGGCCATCCAGGAGGAAATGCCAGATAAGCAGTCGCTGATGTGAGAATCGACAGAAGGAGAGATTGCAGGGGTGCAAGGTAGATCTGGGTATCATCAGCATAGAGGTGATAGGTGAAACCATAGCTGTTGATAAGTTTACCCAGTGAAGAAGTGTAAATAGAGAAGAGCAGAGGACCCAGGACAGAGCCTTGAGGTACTCCAACAGACAGAGGCAATGGAGAGAAGGAGTCACCAGCAAAAGAGATGGAGAAGGATCTGTTAAAGAGATAAGAGCGAATCCAGGCAAAGGCAGTGTCACAGAGCCCAAGAGAGCTGAGAGTCCATAGGAGAAGGGGATGGTCACCAGTGTCGAAGGCAGCAGAGAGGTCAAGTAAGATGAGTATAGAGTAGTAGCCTTTGTTTTTAGCAGAAAGGAGATCATTAATAACCATGGGAGGACAGAAGCCAGATTGCAGGGAGTCGAGCAATGAGTTGGAGGACAGGAAGTGGGTTAGGCAATCAAAAGCTAGTTTTTCAAGGATTTTTGAAGCTAGCGAGAACAGTGATATGGTGCAGTAGTTTGCAGGAGAGTTATGGTCAAGGGAGGGTATTTTGAGGATGGGATGACATTTGCATGTTTGAAGGAGGCAGGGAATGAGCCAGTATAAAGGGATAGGTTAAATATATGAGTAAGAGCCAGAGTGAGGGTGGGAGACAGAGAAGATATTAGATGTGAAGGAATAGGGTCAAGTGGGCAGGTAGTGGGGTGTGAGGGAGACAATAGGGAAGCCACTTCACTCTCAGTGGTTGGGAGGATGGTGCAGAGAGTGGCAGAGGGGGTGACTGGGAGTGAAGTTGGGAGATTGCAGGCTTGTGTTGGAATGTTTATTCGGATGGTATGCTGTTGGGATTTTTTCGATATGAGGCGGACATGATACACTACATCATATCATGTCCGCTCGCACATTAATAAATATACCCCTAAGGCTGACTTAGTGAATTATGAATATAACTTAATACTAAGGCATAGATTAGAAGTGGATTGCAAAAATATTAGTGCTATTGTGCTTTTTTGCTCATAACACAAAACTCATAATCTAGATGATTGTAAGTCAAAATGGGTGTTTAAACCTTTTGATACCAAGGTGTCCAAAGCATGGATCCACTTTGTCTCATGCTGCAAGAGGATTTTCGCTCTGCCCCCCCCCCCCCCATGACTAAGGGGCAGGACATTATTGATTATAATGTAACGTAAGTCAGCCACAGTATGTTTGGCAACCAAAAAATGTTTAGCCACAGGTTGATCACTCACACCAGTGTCTATTGCGTGTCGTATGGCAGGCATGTGATTAGCCATCCGTGCATGCAAGTCATCGCTGGTCTTACCAATTTAACATTTGCCACAATTGCAATGTAACATGTACACTACATATTTTGTAGTACGTTACCCTGTGCTTAATGGCATATCTCTTTTTGTGCCATGGATGGACAAAATGGGTACTCTGTACCAAACCTTTGCATGTTTTTCATCCACTGCACCTAAAACAACCTGGTTTAGGTGCACCAAGCCACGTAGATGTGGTATAGCTGGGTCTATGATCAGATCTCATCAGTATATCCTTGATTATCCTTCCTCTTCTATAGCCAGTTCTGGGTAAGTCAAGCTCCTTGAATGGTAGTCGAGGGTCACTGGATAGAATACTCCAGTTTTCTTTCATAATACTGCTCAACTGTCGTTTGTCCGGAGTGTACTTAATTACAGACGTCAAACGTGATCTATCCTCTGTCAGGCTTGTCTTCTTCATACACTAGTTAAATCCTATATCTGAAGGTATATATGTATAAACTATGTTTATTTTCAAAAAGCCAATTTGATATGATCACTTGGAGTAAATTACAAATGTATATTGTCACTGTGATACATTTTTTAATATGTCATTTCCAGTTCCTAGATAGAATATATACTAGGATTGTTTGCAAACACTTACCTTAGGGTATAATTATAGTTAGCCTTTGTTTCTTACTGTTTGTTTAAGAAGAGACACATGGCACTGAGTGGAACTTACAAGTTGGAGTATGACAACATCCGGTAGTTATGAAACTGGAAGTGATGTAAATTAACTACTTCCGGTTTCACAAATAGGCTATTGCTAATAACCGCATAAGAGGTTTTGATATGCATGTTTCAAGAAAGTATACGCTTAACATTATTTGTTATAACACTATTAAAGGGACACTGAACCCAATTTTTTTCTTCGTGATTCAGATAGAGCATGCAATTTTAAGCAACTTTCTAATTTACTCCTTTTATCAATTTTTCTTCATTCTCTTGCTATATTTATTTGAAAAAGAAGGCATCTAAGCTAAGGATCCAGACAATTTTTGCTTCAGAACACACATGCAATATTTTAACTTTGGATTTTTGAGCTCATTGGGTTAGTGCGAGAGAGAAAACAGTTTTCTTTCCACTCATAATATGAGCGCAACCCGCAGTTAACGCTGGAGCGGGAGCATTAGCTAGCACTCTGATTTTAATCTGGCCCTAAATCTTTAAATAGGTTTTCCACAATGTTTTGAAGCCCTCTGAGATTCATGGAGCTTGACTGTGGAGGAGTGGCAGCAAAGAGAAAGGGAACCAGGGCTGCTGGATCCTGATCAGCAGTCTGGCTCTGAGCTTATAGACTTGGACAAGGGAGTCACCCCAGCAGAGGTGCTGACAACAGGGCAGAGAGCCGCCGGCCTCTTCCCAGCACCTGTAACAGCTCCAGGAAACCTGGGAGCGGAGGTAGTTGTCCTCCCTCCCCTTACAGAGAACCCCTTGCCGGTAGAGATGGATGTCAATAACTCTCCCCAGCAGCAGAACCCCTTCCCGGGAGTGGAGACAGTTGATCTCTCTCCCCAGCGGCAGAGCCAGGAGCCGGGAGAGGAGACAGTCTGTCTCTCTCCCCAGCAGCAGAGCCATCCCCTGGGAGCAGAGGTAGTTGTCCTCCCTCCCGTAAACAGAACCCCTTCCCGGGAGTGGAGACAGTCGGTCTCTCTCCCCAGCGGCAGAGCCAGGAGCCGGGAGAGGAGACAGTAAGTCTCTCTACCCAGCGGCAAAGCCAGGAGCCGGGAGAGGAGACAGTCGGTCTCTCTCCCCAGCGGCAGAGCCATCCCCTGGGAGTGGAGGTAGTTGTCCTCCCTCCCCGTAAACAGAACCCCTTCCTGGGAGAGGAGACAGTCGGTCTCTCTCCCCAACGGCAGAGCCAGGAGCTGGGAGAGGAGACAGTCGGTCTCTCTCCCCAGCGGCAGAGCCATCCCCTGGGAACGGAGATAGCCGTCCTCCCTCCCCGTAAACAGAACCTCTTCCTGGGAGAGGAGACAGTCAGTCTCTCTCCCCAACGGCAAAGCCAGGAGCCGGGAGAGGAGACAGTCGGTCTCTCTTCCCAGCGGCAGAGCCATCCCCTGGGAGCAGAGGTAGTTGTCCTCCCTCCCCGTAAACAGAACCCCTTCCTGGGAGAGGAGACAGTCGGTCTCACTCCCCAGCATCAGAACCAGGAGCCAGGAGAGGAGACAGTTGATCTCTCTCCCCAGCGGCAGAGCCATCCCCCGGGAGCGGAGGTAGTCGTCCTCCCTCCCCTTACAGAGAAACCCTTGCAGGGAGAGACGGGTATCGATATCTCTCCCCAGTGGCCGAATCCCTTTCTGGGAGAGGAGACAGTTGGTCTCTCTCCCCAGTGGCAGCACAGTTTCCCATGGAGCAGAAGTAGCAGACCTCCCTCCCCAGCGGTAGATCTCCTTCTTGGGAGAAGAGACAGACGGACTCTCCCCTCAGTAGCTTGGCAGGGTCTCTACCCTTTTCTAGTCCCGGAGTATTTCTCACAGGGGGCAGGCGTTGCATTGGGCAAGGAGGATAAAAGTGTATTCAGTTGGTGTCACATGTTTGGGCACCCGAGCTTTACCTGCCCCACCAAGGAGCAACCTCCCCCACTGGTCTGGGGTGGGAATACAGCTGGGAAAACGGCACTAGCTTTGTTTGTGGGTGGGTCAGCCAGTACTCAACAGCGTGTCACAGAGGAAGACAGTTTGGCCATGGAACTTAAGGACACTGGAACTTGTGGAACAGCAATTGTTTGGGAGCCGGCCTTAGCAAACTTGTTTGGGACTTTGCATTATGTGACTATCCCTGCGCCCAGGGCGCAGGGTATAAACTCCAGCAGGAACCCCCCCAGGGTGCCCCAAGATCAGGAGGGATGGGATAACCTCTCTCAGCAACCGAGAAGTGGAGGGCCACCGTCGGACAGCCCTAGGCCGACCCGTTAAAGGTCTAGCCGAACTGGAGGGGGGGATATGTCACAGATATCAGACGGCTAAGGCTACCCCCCATCCCCCTACAACCTCACCCCTGTTGTTTCTCAGTGGTTTTAGGCTCCTCAGAGCAACCACCATCTCTGGAGACTGTTTGTTTGCTTTATGTTAGCATGTTTTTGTGTTCAGAGAAGCGTTAGTTTATGACCAGGAAAACCCTCCTAGGCTGGCCGGGCTCCTGGAACTCCCAGTTGGCCGCCTCACAACGGACACCCGCCTAACCCCTCTCAGGCTGGCCAGGCTCCTGGAACTCCCGGTCGGCCACAGGACAGCAGGAAACCCCCTAGATTTACCCCATGTCACTCCAGCAACCATATGCCCCAGATCTCCGCTCTTTTGGGGATTAGTAGCCCCTAGGGAGGACAAGAGGTGGGGTAATTACCGGAGGGGAGCTCCGTTGGGAACTGGGGGTTTTGGACACCCCTAACCCCATAATTTCAACGGACTGTAACTCCAGTCCCCAGTAATGAATCATGCTGATTTTTGGACTGTGGCATCTGGGGACCGAGAGCTTTAAAATGACTCCCTGAAAGTGCCGCCACTCCACCGGGATCACCCGAAACTGCCACCCCTAAGTATTGGGATTATGTGAGACTGTGGCTCCTATGGAGGTGCCGGGCTGTCTGGAGGGACGAGAATGGCTGGAAAATAGTGGGATTGTCCAGGGTCTTATCAAGATGAACTGTCTGTATAAAAGGAGTGTATGTCTTCAATATAATCAGTTCCTGTGTAACCGGAATACTAGTGTATCTAGTTATTTGGGTGAGCTCCAGCTAAAATCACTATCCTGAGCTACATAGCAGCCTGTTCCAGGCAGAGGAAGGACACGCTGGAAGAATTACCTAGTCTGGGTAGCTGGAGTCTGCCACAGGGTGGGACCCTGAGTACTGGTGCTGTCAGGCATCAGGGGTGGCTACAGGCTGTGGTCACTTGCCAGCTACATAGCTGCAGTCGGCAGGGAGGAAGCAGGACCCCTTTTGGTGGAGCTACCCAGTCGGGGTAGCTGGGGGTATCCGTCACAAGTACCAAACCACCAAAGAAAGTACTCCTGTTAGAAAATCTTTAAAGAAGACAGGTCATACAGTCTGGTTATTTATTACCACATGATGTCCGTAATGCCTATATATATATATATATATATATATATATATATATATATATATATAGCTCCAAATGCCTATAAACATGGCACAGCTTGAACAAAAGACCCTGTCCAATCAGCTTCAGGGAACAGCTTATGAGATCCAAGTTTTCGCTATCACATAGCTACCTTCCACAGCTCTGGAGACCCGGAGCAGGAGTGATGCGTCTTGCTGTGCTTCTCCTCCTCTCTCCACGGGTCGATCGACAGAGTCTTCCATTACACGTGACCTCCGCTGGACCAATCAAGGAGCTCAGTCGGCAAAACACGTATCAGTGATGTATGCAGGTAAATGAGACCAGTATTCCAAACCAAACACGGACCTTATCCTGAAGAATGGAATGGAAATCTCTCAGAGGGGAGAGGGACTCCTTGTAATCCCAATAATAATGGGAAAAAAAAGTCCTGGAAACTTCCGTAATTGAATAAAGAAATATTTTCCACTATGATATGGGGATTTGAAGAGAGTTGTTGAGGGTGGATGCAGATGTGTCTTTTTTAAGATCTTAGCAATAGGTAACATTCTTTCACCTAGCCAATTGCCCACCACTTCCCCTATGAGCTCTTGGCTCAGCACTAATGGTAAATATAGATGAGCAATGTGAGATGCAAGTCTTGTGATTTTTTAATCACAGGCAATGATTTTTATTCAAGTGTTACAGGACAGCACTTTGTCATGAAAGGATGTATCAATTGTTCAACATCCTATGTAGTGTATTTCAGAGAATGCACTCAACATCATATGCAATATGTAGGTATGACCACTAGGACTGCCAGATCTAGAATACGTGAACAATTGGGGTATATTACTACTGAAAAATGTTGCTCATTCCAGTCACATGCATATGGGAGAGGGAATAACTTCTCTCTATTTATGTATCTGTTTCATATGCATTAGGTCCTCTTTATAATTTACAGAGCAAACTTCATAGGCAAAATGATCTTTACCTCATAGTAATACAGTGTGCGTATCATCATTTGGACATTGTTTGTATCAACATTTATAATAACATTAGTATGTATTCGTACCTTTTATGCTTGTTAAAGATTGCACACATATCAAGGTTTGTGCTGATAATAGTACTCTTTACTTAGAACCAATGCTCGCATAATTGTACAATTTAGCAAATTTGTCCCTACTTTAATGTATTGATGTATCTTCCATGGCCTCCCAGTTAAAAGTTTATTTATGTTTATACTTATTTCTTATGTTCAAATATCACCTTACCCACATTTTGAATTATCTACAGACGCTTTAGTAATAATGTTGGACATGTGTGTTTAAATGTAAAGCCTACCCTGTGCCACTGGTGGTAGCCTGTTCCTGAATAAACCTTTATTATTTACTGGACGACTCAGCATTTCTTCTTCCTCGTGTTTATGGGGGTGTTAACCTCCAGTTCTTAATTAACCAATGATATCACTTTAATAGCTTTTTTAAACTCTGCTGACTAGTACATTGTGAAGTCTATGATTACAGCACCTTCCGAAACGCGTAATACCAGGTAGCCTTTTATGTCTGTTGTGCTCTCTTTTTAATCTGGTTCCCTATAAAGGCTATAATAAAGGAACCCAGTTATCAAAAATATAATCTGCTTATTTATTAGTATATATGTATTAATAGGCAAATTGGACTTCCTGTCATGTGTTGGTATTAAAGTTTTAAAGGCATTAAAGGGTGCATCCATTTTGTAATTTGTGTTAAATCAACCAAACTTTGGCTCATACATTTAAACTAAATTAGCATTACTCTGCTAGCAGTTTTTCTACCATAAATAACAATCTAAAGACAGCATATGTTACCAGAGTGCAAATGCATTATTTGTTATACCAAAATTCTGTGACAGCTTTTCACAACCATAGCAACCATTACCATTTCTGTTGTCAATGCAACTTTTACTACAGCCCCTAGTGTTGCTTGGAAAAATACAGTACCAAGAAAGTAAAAATGTAAAGTTTACATATCTTTTTCAATGGACATTCAGCAAGACAGCTGAATTCAACTAGGGACATACGGACTAGAATACGCGAGCATCTGGGTTATATAAAAAACAAGAAATTATGTTCTGCCTTATCAAGACACTTCATTGAGGTACACAAGGGGGATGTGAGATCCTTTAAGTGGAGGGCAATTGAAACCATTAGGAGACCCCCCAGCAGAGGGGATAAAGATAGACTCTTAGCCAGACAGGAAACTTTCTGGATCTTTAAATTAAAGACCCAGGCCCCTGATGTTTTCAATTCAGAATTCAATCTTATCAATCACTGGCATTGAATTATTGTTTGTACACACTATAACATCTTTGATATATGTTTGGCCCTCTTAAATTATCTCTGGGTATTATATCATATTAGAGGTATATCTATTATTATTATTTTCTACTATTCACAGGGTGTCGTGTTCTGCTTGTTCCTGATACCCTTTACATATTCTGTTCACACATATATATGTGTATTATTTTCTGACTGCTACTCTATTCGTTCCTATCTATACCAAGCATATCGTAATTACTGTGCATATGATTGAAAGCTTTGAATATCTATGGGTGTTTTAATAATATTACTGCATTCTGTATATGTATATAGTTTAATATGTATATATTTATTTAATATTAGGTCAATTAAGGAATTTACCATTTCACCTAGTTACCCCAGATGTATTCCTATAGTCTTGTAGCCTTTCATTGAATATGAATGTATATGGTTGGATATGCAGAGATTTAGTTTTCTAGTTATGAATGTCAAGTACTTTTGAACCATTACCTAACGTGTACACCAACATATTAAGAATTCTGAAAATGTTCAGTCCCAATTCATTATGTTATACAATATATATCATACAATATGGAAGTTCAGTCCTATTTCGTTTACTTTGTATATTTATGTAATATCTTGTTCTAAGTGAACAGCGAGTCCGATGAGTCAGGGGTTAATGAGGAGGTCCTGACCCTCCCTGTAAATCAATACCTGAGTGGTACACCCTTTTTAAATTACCCAAGATCCGTTGTACAGCAGGTTTATGATGAGCCGAAATTAAGCCATCTTGTTTTGTTTTTTATTGTCCTGTATTTTGGTGCTATGGATTTTATCCGTATTTAAATAAAGTTTGTGGATTTTTAATATTCAGAGGATCTCTGCACCTTCTTTTGTTTATCGTTTCATCAGGACTACAAGGAGTCCTTTTACTGGCAGATATCCTTTAGTGTCAGCACACTTGACTACCGTTATTGCCTAAGTCCGTGAAACAGCTGAGATGCAGCACTGCTTGAAAAATCAAGGAGGCCAGTTGGCCAAAAACCACACACCTACCCACACCCCCCCCCCGCTGACTTCACACTTAAGACCCAGAAACAAGCACTGGAGAGGAAACAGCGTCCATGTGAGTTGTTTTATTCCATTGGAATATCTCACACGCTACAGGCAATTATCTCCAAGAAATACTTGTAACAGGGGAAGCAAGGTAACGGGCAGTTGCTTTTGGCAGAAGGGTGAGTCATATGCTCCTTACTCCGCTATAAGTGGATGCCGAACAATATAGTATTGGGGTCCCTGTGTGAGGGCTCCACTCAGTAATACCAGCACACACAAAAGTGTGCTGGCATTACAAGTAAAGCGCAATGCGAACGCAACCTCATGCTCACATTGCATGGAGGCTTTGCACTCATGAGAGCGTGCTTCCATAGGCTCCAATGGGAGCCTCTTTCTCATGCCGTTAGACATGGCTTAGAACCTAGTGAAGCGAAGGGGGTAAGTTGCACCGCGTTGGGCAGCAAATATTAAATATTTATGTATATATACATATATAGTTATGTGTTTATATGTGTATATGCACATATTAACACATACATATATATGTAAATAAGCATATACATAAAAATTTATAGAGAACACACATATAGGGGCATATGTATCAAGCTCCGAATGGAGCTTGAAGCCCTGTGTTTCTGGTGAGCCTGCAGGCTCGCCAGAAACAGCAGTTATGAAGCAGCGGTCACAAAGACCGCTGCTCCATAACCTGTCCGCCTGCTCTGAGCAGGCGGACACACATCGCCACAATACAACCCGATCGAGTACGATCGGGTTGATTGACACCCCCCTGCTGGCGGCCCATTGGCCGCGAGTCTGCAGGGGGTGGCGTTGCACCAGCAGCTCTTGTGAGCTGCTGGTGCAATGCTGAATACGGCGAGCATATTGCTCGCCGTATTCAGCGAGGTCTGGCGGACCTGATCCGACACTGCGGATCAGATCCACCAGACCATGATAACTAGAGGCCATAGACCGCAATGTAAAGACACTTTTAAATGCGTTTTTTATTTTTCTAACACCCCACACCCGCTTACTTTAAGCCCATAAAACTGCTTTGTGCAGTATATTAAAAAAATAAATAAAGATGCTGATATTTTATATTTTTAACAGGGATATGCACATTTAAGTCTGGGGGACCTTTTTTAAATTAACCAGAGGTCTAACCTCTGGTTAATTTTCGGAGCGCTAATTGCTTCAGGTTGCAATAACCAGCCATTTGTAATGGCTGGTTATTTATAGTGGACCCATAAACAGGTGAATTTGCACTCCACTTGAAATCTAGCCCAATGTGGGGACATATATTTTTAAACCATAAAAATTGGATATTTTTAAGGTTGCTGTTACTTTAAATGTTACTTCTGGGCTGTACACAGTGTATTTTCCTTCACCTGTGCTAAATGTCTTCTTGTTTCCTTCAGGTTTTTGGCTTTAGCTTTTTAATGCACCTTTTCTAAGCTTTAATCCATTCCTGTTTCTTTGTTGCTGTAACCTATTCAGCATGTATGGAAGGCTCCAAGGAAGGGTGGAGGGCGTGAGGCACTCTGATTAACAGAGCTTTGTTAAAAATGTATTGTACCAATTTTATTTAACCTTTTATGTGCTGTGTTTTTTTTTTTTGCTGTTTTTTCATCACTTATTTGAGAGTACCTTATGATTATTCTTACTGTTTCCCTCAATTTTACATCCTGACATTTTTTCCCCTTCAGGGTTAAATATCTGTGTGCTTTGTACTGCTTATTTTTTTTAGTCTTTCTCTGATACTTAACCTATTTACTTACTGTTACTGTGGAAAAAACGAGTGCAGCTCAGGCCTCTAGTCCATCAGCGGATATTATAGAAGAGAGACCTTCTAATACTGTAACCCCTTCCAGTTTGTGTTTGCTTTGTAAGAATTTTCAGGCTTCTTCCCCTGCTGAGCTATGTACCTCATGTGCTGATGTCAAATCTTAAATAGGGTTTTGCTGAACTTCAGTGTGTTCAGGGGGTTTTACCCTCTGAAAGTTGTTCTCAGGAGATTTCATCTGTACTTTCTTAAGAACTTAAAGAGTAATCACTCTATTATTAATGAGGTTTTAACTATTTTGCAGCAAGCTGTTACATTTGCAAGGATTGAAAGGTGCACCTTTTTTGGCCTTTAACTCATCAGGGACTTCCCTTATGAGTGGCCGCTCTAAGTTACCCATTCATGACAGTCTCTAATTCTAATGATAGTCTCTCTTAGTCACAGGACTGTGTCCTTTAATTTCAGGCTTGAGCATATTTATGCTTCATTGCAGGAAGTTGTATTTGCTTTAGTGGTAGAGTATTGTCCTGCTACTGTAAAGCAACCAGTTAAGAGGATTGATACATTTTAAGGCAGCTCCAAATCAGCCAACCTTTATTCTCATACACAAATCAGTTTCTGAACTTATTTCTAAGAAATTGCAAAAGCCAAGTATTCCTTTTGTTTTAATTGCCAAGTCTACATCTATCATCTGTTTTCCTTCTGTGAAGACAGAGATTTGGGAAATTATTACTAAGATGGATGCAGCTATTTCTATTCTTGTCAGGCATACTTTTTTTAAGGATCCTTTATATAGAAAACCTGAAGGTTTTCAATTAGTGATCCTGCCAACTTTGGAAAAATACAAACAATTCATTATACAAAAACAATTGTAAAAGGTAAAAGTAAATGGTAAGAATAAATGCTCCCCTTCAGGAGCGGAGCCGTTGCCTCCCACAGTTTCTCTCAGCAAACTGTTAGTAGATATGGTTTGGATAGAGGGGCGCTTGCTCCAATGTGTAATCCACCAATTCAATGTCAGTCCAGAAGACTCCAATTTTGTGTTTGTATACATTTAATAAAAATAAGTGCAGTATACACACTGAATCAAAAATCCAGTATCAGCGATGCCACAATATGACAAGAAAGAAACCTTAATGTCTTTATAAAAACATAGGTTTATTAAGCTCTACGCGTTTCCACGAACCAGTCTTCTTTTTCAAGAGCAAATTAAAAGGCAAAACAAAGTAAGGCTTACTTTGTTTGCTTTTTAACTTGCTCTTGAAAAAGACGACGCTTCGTTGAAATGCGTAGACCTTAATAAACCTGTGTTTTTATAATGCTATAATGCTATAAATGTTGCAATAGCTGTTTTGCCTACACAAGTTTTGTGGTTTAAGTCTTGGGGGTTTATTTATCATACCATGAGTGAACATGATGATTTGTTATAGAGAATCATGTCCGTTCTGCATCGCTAAATGCTGACAGTACAAGCTGTCTAAATTTAACATTGCACAAGCATTTCTGGTTAAATGCTTGTGCAATGCCGCCCCCTGCACATTAGCGGCCAACCGCCGCTAGCAGGGGGTGTCAATCATCCCGATCATATCTTATCATGATGATTGCAGTCCGCCACCTCAAAGGTGGTGGATGAGTTAAGGAGCAGCGTTCTTCAGAGACCGCTGTTTCTCAAATCCTGTTTCCGGCGAGCCAGAAGGCTCATGTGGAATAAGCATTGCTTGATAAATGTACCCCTGAGCTGATATGGTATCTAAACACAGATTGCTTTCTCTCCCCTTCCAGGCTAAATCTCTGTTTGTGCCTGGACTACATGTTATTACTGCCCCAAGCACTGGGAGAAAGGAGCATTTTACCCCAAGGTAAAAAAAATCTTAGGATAAGCTTAGGTCTGCAGGATATATTCATTTTTTTTGCAATCTAAGGCTCAGAAAGGTTGCCCTCTTTGCCCACACTTGTGGCTGCTCCAAAACCACTAGTCCAAGATGTCTACCTCAGCCTCTAAGACTGCATAAAGATGCAGCCCCCACACTCAAGGATGCCACACATCCAGATTCCAGTTTGGTCATGTGACATCTGCTAAGGTGCAAAATGTGCAGGAAAGAAAGTGAAATATGCTTTGCCTTACAAGCACCGATCTTTCAGTGACAGTGTCAGGAGGTCTGTGCTAACGGCCAGTTTTACAGACTTAGGGCCCCACACAGCACCGTGCAAGAGAGAAAGCATGTTAAGCGCTGGTATAAAGCAGCATCAAACAGGTCCCTGACATTGACTTCTATGGGGAATGCGAAAAGGCGATGGCGTTTGCGAGATCTCTGTTTTTTTTCCACTTTTTTTCTGCATTGATCTCTATGGGGGAATACATGCACATGCACGTGAAAACTTGTTAGGTTTTTCACACTATTCGGGTTAACGCTAGCTCAAAAAACAAATGCAACCCAGCAACCTGTGAAAATGAAAATCCTAGTGGAGTTCTCGCGTCCGCAAAAAAAAAAAAAGCGTGCCAGTTGTAATCTAGCCCAAAGTGTAATTACTGTTTTATCATAAAATAGGATGAACATGGACATGTATGAAATTGTCTCTCAAATCCCAGGATAGATTTTTAAACATTTTGGCCCTACAGATCTCTCTGTATTTTCTTGCAAACTAAAAGTTTGCAAGGTTTTGACAAAATAAGCAAAATACTTAATACCCTAATAGAAAAACACATGCATACAAAAATAGAGGCGATTGTAAGATGCTATGCACAGAAAGCAGCACAATGTGATTTGTTTTTGATGCATGATTACATTTTTAAAGTTCGTCCCCTGCTTACTGCTAACTTTGTTCTAGCCAGCAGTTTCCCCTTCCAAGGAGCTCCATTACTTTCTATAGAAGTTGTCTCGCCATTCGCAAGAACTGTCCATTGTTTTAAGATAGTTCCATCAGGGCAGTTCCCTTGCGAGGGTCAGCATAAAAAAAATCACGTCTGATCCAGCAAAGTTTAGATAATTGGGCCCTAAACCTCTTTCAGGGTGCTTGTGGGAGATCTGATCAGGACCCCTGGATATTGCAGATCATTTCCCAGGGGTATCAAATAAGCTTTCATTCAAGTCCTCCTTGGAGAAGATTCTTTCTGTCTTGAGTTCCTCAAGTTAAAGGCCCAAGCTTTCTTGGCTTGTGTAAGAGATCTGAAATTTATTCATATCTCTTAATAGTAACAAAGAAAAAGGGTACTTTTTGGCCTGTTTTGGATATCAAGACATTGAACTAATTCCTGAAAGTTCCTATTTTCAAGATGAAGACAGTTCACACTTTACTTCCTTTAGTGCAGGAGGGTCAATTGATGTCTACCAAAGACTTAAAGGATGCTTATTTGAATATCCACATTCACAGAGATCACGTCAAGTTCCTGAGATTTGCTTTTCTAAACAAGCATTATCAGTCTGTGGCCTTCCCTTTTGGTCTGGCTACAGCTCCCAGAATATTTTTAAAAGTGCTGGGCTCAAGGGATTTTTGTAGTTTTTTACTTTGAAGACCTTCTGGTTCAGGACCCATCGTTTCATTTGGCTGTGTCTCACACTCAGATGGTACTTCAGTTGCTTCAGAGTCACTGTTGGAAAATAAATCTTCCAAAGCAATTTCTTCTTTTTTTTTCTCTTTTTTCTTGTTTTTTTCGAGTATAATAAACAGTAACACAAAAATATGCTTTTTAGATGTCTTACAGCTTACGCATCAATAGAAAGGTACAAATTCATAAATACAAAACAAAGTGACTAAGTCTAATATTGTTCCCTAACTCTCTCAGTTGTATTACATACAATAAAATTCTTAGAAGCATTTTAACATTATTCGTTTCCGTTATCTTAAATCACTTTAACTTAATATCAATCGAAAAATACACGTACCAAGAAAAAATAATATAATTTCACTTGGGGGCACAGCTCCACCAGCCTTCAGATATCACTGCAGTAATGTTTCTATATGCCACCAAGCAACCTCGCTTAAATGTTTAAACTTCACTTATTTTGATTTTGCGAACTTAAATGTACGTAAATCTTCATATATGCTACCGGTTACTTCTCATCTTCACAATACATGTATCAAAAACAAAACAAGACAAAACAAAAAGAAAAAGAAAAGGAAGAGAGAAAAAAAAAAGAAAAGACACCGAACCCCCCCTGTCCCCTCCACCTATCCTTTCTTGCCCTGTACCATATAAAGGTCACCTATCTGCTTATCATCCATTGTTGTGGGAGAATATTTTTTAGTATAAGAAGTATAAACTCTGGAGCGCTCCGTAGGAGATACACTAATTGAATCTGAACTGTCAAGGGCCATTCCTTTATTATATTCAACCATTTAGAAAAAAAGGACTTTAGTCTCTTTTCTGTCATAGGTTTGATATCCAGTAGCTCAATGGACATTTGTGTTTCCATTGTGTTTATTAGTTCTGTAAGATTAGGGGCCTCTGCCAATTTCCAGTTTTTAAATATTCAGTTTTGTGCTGCCATAATGGTCATATTTATCAAGAGTTTGTCGCCTTTATACTCGCAATCGTCATAGAGAAGAAAGATATTCATTGGAGAAAGAGAGAACCTAACACATACAAATTTATTCAGCCAATAGTTCACTTTCCCCCAATATTGTTTGATTTTCGGACAGTTCCACAGACAGTGCATAATATCAGCACTCTCTGCCTTACTTCTATAGCAATTGCATTGTTGCCCTACTGTTGTCCACTTATTTATTCTATCAGGAGTTAAATAAAAATGATTTAATAGTTTAACCTGTTTCAGATAACTGTAGTTGCTTCCATGTTTCTTAAGCACTTTGTATATCCTGAGTCTGCACCTGGGGAAAAACTTATTTAAAGGGACACTGAACCCAATTTTTTTCTTTCGTGATTCAGATAGAGCATGAAATTTTAAGCAACTTTCTAATTTACTCCTATTATCAAATTTTCTTCATTCTCTTGGTATCTTTATTTGAAATGCAAGAATGTAAGTTTAGATGCCGGCCCATTTTTGGTGAAGAACCTGGGTTGTTCTTGCTGATTGGTGGATAAATTCATCCACCAATAAAAAAGAGCTGTCCAGAGTTCTAAACTAATAAAAAACAGAATTTATGCTTACCTGATAAATTACTTTCTCCAACGGTGTGTCCGGTCCATGGCGTCATCCTTACTTGTGGGATATTCTCTTCCCCAACAGGAAATGGCAAAGAGTCCCAGCAAAGCTGGTCACATGGTCCCTCCTAGGCTCCGCCCACCCCAGTCATTCGACCGACGGACAGGAGGAATATATATAGGAGAAACCATATGGTACCGTGGTGACTGTAGTTAGAGAAAATAATTCATCAGACCTGATTAAAAAACCAGGGCGGGCCGTGGACCGGACACACCGTTGGAGAAAGTAATTTATCAGGTAAGCATGAATTCTGTTTTCTCCAACATTGGTGTGTCCGGTCCACGGCGTCATCCTTACTTGTGGGAACCAAAACCAAAGCTTTAGGACACGGATGAAGGGAGGGAGCAAATCAGGTTACCTAAACGGAAGGCACCACAGTTTGCAAAACCTTTCTCCCAAAAATAGCCTCCGAAGAAGCAAAAGTATCAAATTTGTAAAATTTGGCAAAAGTGTGCAGTGAAGACCAAGTCGCTGCCTTACATATCTGGTCAACAGAAGCCTCGTTCTTGAAGGCCCATGTGGAAGCCACAGCCCTAGTGGAGTGAGCTGTGATTCTTTCAGGAGGCTGACGTCCGGCAGTCTCATAAGTCAATCGGATAATGCTTTTAAGCCAAAAGGAAAGAGAGGTAGAAGTCGCTTTTTGACCTCTCCTTTTACCAGAATAAACAACAAACAAGGAAGATGTTTGTCTGAAATCTTTAGTAGCCTCTAAATAGAACTTTAGAGCACGGACAACGTCCAAATTGTGTAACAAACGTTCCTTCTTTGAAACTGGATTCGGACACAAAGAAGGTACAACTATCTCCTGGTTAATATTTTTGTTAGAAACAACTTTAGGAAGAAAACCAGGCTTAGTACGCAAAACCACCTTATCTGCATGGAACACCAGATAAGGAGGAGAACACTGCAGAGCAGATAACTCTGAAACTCTTCTAGCAGAAGAAATTGCAACCAAAAACAAAACTTTCCAAGATAGTAACTTAATATCTATGGAATGTAAAGGTTCAAACGGAACCCCTTGAAGAACTGAAAGAACTAGATTTAGACTCCAGGGAGGAGTCAAAGGTCTGTAAACAGGCTTGATCCTAACCAGAGCCTGAACAAATGCTTGAACATCTGGCACAGCTGCCAGTCTTTTGTGAAGTAAGACAGATAAAGCAGAGATCTGTCCCTTTAGAGAACTTGCAGATAATCCTTTCTCCAAACCTTCTTGTAGAAAGGAGAGAATCTTAGGAATTTTTATCTTATTCCATGGGAATCCTTTGGATTCACACCAACAGATATATTTTTTCCATATTTTATGGTAAATCTTTCTAGTTACAGGTTTTCTGGCCTGAACCAGAGTATCTATCACAGAATCTGAAAACCCACGCTTTGATAGAATCAAGCGTTCAATCTCCAAGCCGTCAGTTGGAGGGAAACCAGATTTGGATGTTCGAATGGACCCTGAACAAGAAGGTCCTGTCTCAAAGGTAGCTTCCATGGTGGAGCCGATGACATATTCACCAGGTCTGCATACCAAGTCCTGCGTGGCCACGCAGGAGCTATCAAGATCACCGAGGCCCTCTCCTGATTGATCCTGGCTACCAGCCTGGGAATGAGAGGAAACGGTGGGAATACGTAAGCTAGGTTGAAAGTCCAAGGTGCTACTAGTGCATCTACTAGAGTCGCCTTGGGATCCCTGGATCTGGACCCGTAGCAAGGAACCTTGAAGTTCTGACGAGACGCCATCAGATCCATGTCTGGAATGCCCCATAATTGAGTTATTTGGGCAAAGATTTCCGGATGGAGTTCCCACTCCCCCGGATGAAATGTCTGACGACTCAGAAAATCCGCTTCCCAATTTTACACAAAGAAGGTACAACTATCTCCTGGTTAATATTTTTGTTAGAAACAACTTTAGGAAGAAAACCAGACTTAGTACGCAAAACCACCTTATCTGCATGGAACACCAGATAAGGAGGAGAACACTGCAGAGCAGATAACTCTGAAACTCTTCTAGCAGAAGAAATTGCAACCAAAAACAAAACTTTCCAAGATAGTAACTTAATATCTATGGAATGTAAAGGTTCAAACGGAACCCCTTGAAGAATTGAAAGAACTAGATTTAGACTCCAGGGAGGAGTCAAAGGTCTGTAAACAGGCTTGATCCTAACCAGAGCCTGAACAAATGCTTGAACATCTGGCACAGCTACCAGTCTTTTGTGAAGTAAGACAGATAAAGCAGAGATCTGTCCCTTTAGAGAACTTGCAGATAATCCTTTCTCCAAACCTTCTTGTAGAAAGGAGAGAATCTTAGGAATTTTTATCTTATTCCATGGGAATCCTTTGGATTCACACCAGCAGATATATTTTTTCCATATTTTATGGTAAATCTTTCTAGTTACAGGTTTTCTGGCCTGAACCAGAGTATCTATCACAGAATCTGAAAACCCACGCTTTGATAGAATCAAGCGTTCAATCTCCAAGCCGTCAGTTGGAGGGAAACCAGATTTGGATGTTCGAATGGACCCTGAACAAGAAGGTCCTGTCTCAAAGGTAGCTTCCATGGTGGAGCCGATGACATATTCACCAGGTCTGCATACCAAGTCCTGCGTGGCCACGCAGGAGCTATCAAGATCACCGAGGCCTTCTCCTGATTGATCCTGGCTACCAGCCTGGGAATGAGAGGAAACGGTGGGAATACGTAAGCTAGGTTGAAAGTCCAAGGTGCTACTAGTGCATCTACTAGAGTCGCCTTGGGATCCCTGGATCTGGACCCGTAGCAAGGAACCTTGAAGTTCTGACGAGACGCCATCAGATCCATGTCTGGAATGCCCCATAATTGAGTTATTTGGGCAAAGATTTCCGGATGGAGTTCCCACTCCCCCGGATGAAATGTCTGACGACTCAGAAAATCCGCTTCCCAATTTTCCACTCCTGGGATGTGGATCGCAGACAAGTGGCAGGAGTGATCCTCCGCCCATTGAATTATTTTGGTCACTTCTTTCATCGCCAGGGAACTCTTTGTTCCCCCCTGATGATTGATATATGCAACAGTCGTCATGTTGTCTGATTGGAACCTTATGAATTTGGCCTTTGCTAGTTGAGGCCAAGCTCTGAGAGCATTGAATATCGCTCTCAGTTCTAGAATGTTTATCGGGAGAAGAGACTCTTCCCGAGACCATAGACCCTGAGCTTTCAGGGATTCCCAGACCGCACCCCAGCCCACTAGACTGGCGTCGGTCGTGACAATGACCCACTCTGGCCTGCGGAAGCTCATTCCCTGGGACAGATGGTCCAGGGTCAGCCACCAACGGAGTAAATCTCTGGTCTTTTGATCTACTTGAATCATTGGAGACAAGTCTGTATAATCCCCATTCCACTGTTTGAGCATGCACAGTTGTAATGGTCTTAGATGAATTTGTGCAAAAGGAACTATGTCCATTGTTGCAACCATCAATCCTACTACTTCCATGCACTGCGCTATGGAAGGACGAGGAACAGAATGAAGCACTTGACAAGAGCTTAGAAGTTTTGATTTTTTGACCTCTGTCAGAAAAATCCTCATTTCTAAGGAATCTATTATTGTTCCCAAGAAGGGAACTCTTGTTGACGGGGACAGAGAACTCTTTTCTTTGTTCACCTTCCATCCGTGAGATGTGAGAAAGGCTAGAACGATGTCCGTATGAGCCTTTGCTTTTGACAGGGACGACGCTTGTATTAGAATGTCGTCCAAGTAAGGTACTACTGCAATGCCCCTTGGTCTTAGAACCGCTAGAAGGGACCCTAGCACCTTTGTGAAAATCCTTGGAGCAGTGGCTAATCCGAATGGGAGAGCCACAAACTGGTAATGTTTGTCCAGAAAAGCGAACCTTAGGAACTGATGATGTTCTTTGTGGATAGGAATATGTAGGTACGCATCCTTTAGGTCCACGGTAGTCATAAATTGACTTTCCTGGATGGTGGGTAGAATCGTTCGAATAGT
Organism: Bombina bombina; assembly: GCF_027579735.1. Taxonomy (NCBI): domain Eukaryota; kingdom Metazoa; phylum Chordata; class Amphibia; order Anura; family Bombinatoridae; genus Bombina; species Bombina bombina. The sequence continues at coordinate 572,469,544 of NC_069504.1, forward strand.
TTCCATTTTGAACGATGGTACCCTGAGAAATTTGTTTAGGATCTTCAAATCCAAAATTGGTCTGAACGTTCCCTCTTTTTTGGGAACTACGAACAGATTGGAATAAAATCCCATTCCTTGTTCCTTTATTGGAACTGGGTGTATCACTCCCATCTTTAACAGGTCTTCTACACAATGTAAGAATGCCTGTCTCTTTATTTGGTTTGAGGATAAGTGAGACTTGTGGAACCTTCCCCTTGGGGGTAGTTCCTTGAATTCCAGGAGATAACCTTGAGAAACTATTTCTAGCGCCCAAGGATCCTGAACATCTCTTGCCCAAGCCTGAGCAAAGAGAGAGAGTCTGTCCCCCACCAGATCCGGTCCCGGATCGGGGGCTATTCCTTCATGCTGTTTTGTTAGCAGTGGCAGGCTTCTTGGCCTGCTTACCCTTGTTCCAGCCTTGCATTGGTTTCCAGGCTGGTTTGGGTTGTGAGGCATTACCCTCTTGCTTAGAGGATGCAGAATTAGAGACTGGTCCATTTCTGCGAAAGGGACGAAAATTAGGCTTATTTTTAGCCTTAAAAGACCTATCCTGTGGAAGGGCGTGGCCCTTTCCCCCAGTGATGTCTGAAATAATCTCTTTCAAATCAGGTCCAAATAAAGTTTTACCTTTGAAAGGGATGTTAAGCAATTTTGTCTTGGATGACACATCCGCTGACCAAGACTTTAGCCAAAGCGCTCTGCGCGCCACGATAGCAAACCCTGAATTTTTCGCCGCTAATCTTGCTAATTGCAAAGCGGCATCTAAAATAAAAGAGTTAGCCAATTTAAGTGCGTGAACTCTGTCCATAACCTCCTCATATGGAGTTTCTCTACTGAGCGACTTTTCTAGTTCCTCGAACCAGAACCACGCTGCTGTAGTGACAGGAACAATGCATGAAATTGGTTGTAGAAGGTAGCCTTGCTGTACAAAAATCTTTTTAAGCAAACCTTCCAATTTTTTATCCATAGGATCTTTGAAAGCACAATTATCATAGTAGTGCGTTTGTTTAGAGTAGAAACTGCCCCCTCGACCTTGGGGACTGTCTGCCATAAGTCCTTTCTGGGGTCGACCATAGGAAATAATTTCTTAAATATAGGGGGAGGAACAAAAGGTATGCCGGGTTTTTCCCACTCCTTATTTACTATGTCCGCCACCCGCTTGGGTATAGGAAAAGCGTCGGGGGGCACCGGAACCTCTAGGAACCTGTCCATCTTGCATAATTTCTCTGGAATGACCAAATTGTCACAATCATCCAGAGTAGATAACACCTCCTTAAGCAGTGCACGGAGATGTTCTAATTTAAATTTAAATGTCACAACATCAGGTTCAGCTTGATGAGAAATTTTTCCTGAATCTGAAATTTCTCCATCAGACAAAACCTCCCTCATGGCCCCTTCAGATTGGTGTGAGGGTATGACAGAACAATTATCATCAGCGTCCTCTTGCTCTTCAGTGTTTAAAACAGAGCAATCGCCCTTTCTCTGATAAGTAGGCATTTTGGATAAAAGATTTGCTATGGAGTTATCCATTACAGCCGTTAATTGTTGCATGGTAATAAGAATTGGCGCACTAGATGTACTAGGGGCCTCCTGCATGGGCAAAACTGGTGTAGACACAGTAGGAGATGATGTAGTATCATGTTTACTCCCCTCATTTGAGGAATCATCTTGGGCAATAATATCATTATCTGTGGCAGTACTGTCCTTACTTTGTTTGGACGCTATGGCACAATTATCACATAAATTTAAATGGGGAGACACATTGGCTTTCATACATATAGGACATAGCTTATCTGAAGGTACAGACATGTTAAACAGGCTTAAACTTGTCAACAAAGCACAAAAAACGTTTTAAAATAAAACCGTTACTGTCACTTTAAATTTCAAAAAGAAAACACTTTATTACTGAATATGTGAAAAAGTATGAAGGAATTGTTCAAAAATTACCAAAATTTCACCACAGTGTCTTAAAGCCTTAAAAGTATTGCACACCAAATTTCAGAGCTTTAACCCTTAAAATAACGGAACCGGAGCCGTTTTTCAATTTAACCCCTATACAGTCCCAGCTATAGTCTTTGCTAAGACCCAACCAAGCCCTGAGGGGAATACGATACCAAATGACGCCTTCTAAAAGCTTTTTCAGAGATTCTTAGATCCTCACACATGCATCTGCATGCCCTGCTCTCAAAAAACAACTGCGCATTAATGGCGCGAAAATGAGGCTCAGTCTATAACTAGAAAGGCCCCCTGACTGAAAAAGGTGTCCAATACAGTGCCTGCCGTTTTATAAGCGTTCCCCAAGATTATAAATGTCAAATGTTAGCCTAAATCTGAATAATATGCACAAATAAAGCAATCGATTTAGCCCATAAAAATGTCTACCAGTTTTTTAGCCCATAATAAGCCCTTTATTCTGTTTGTTTGACTAAGAAAATGGCTTACCGGTCCCCATGAGGGGAAATGACAGCCTTCCAGCATTACACAGTCTTGTTAGAAATATGGCTAGTCATACCTTAAGCAGAAAAGTCTGCTAACTGTTTCCCCCAACTGAAGTTACTTCATCTCAACAGTCCTATGTGGAAACAGCAATCGATTTTAGTTACTGTCTCCTAAAATCATCTTCCTCTTACAAACAGAAATCTTCATCCTTTTCTGTTTCAGAGTAAATAGTACATACCAGCACTATTTTAAAATAACAAACACTTGATAGAAGAATAAAAACTACATTTAAACACCAAAAAAACTCTTAACCATCTCCGTGGAGATGTTGCCTGTGCAACGGCAAAGAGAATGACTGGGGTGGGCGGAGCCTAGGAGGGACCATGTGACCAGCTTTGCTGGGACTCTTTGCCATTTCCTGTTGGGGAAGAGAATATCCCACAAGTAAGGATGACGCCGTGGACCGGACACACCAATGTTGGAGAAAAAAGCTTAGATGCCTTTTTTTTCAAATAAATATAGCAAGAGAACGAAGAAAAATTGATAATAGGAGTAAATTAGAAAGTTGCTTAAAATTGCATTCTCTATCTAAATCACAAAAGAAAAAATTTGGGTTCAGTGTCCCTTTAAGTATCCTTTAAGCTTACCTAAATGATTAACCCCTGACTTGTCCAATACTAAGTTATACCAGATTGCAATCGATCTTAATCCTGCTTTTTTAGAGTTTGATACCTGCTTCAATTTCCTGCATATTCCAGTCACTCCCATATAAATGTTCTTTTTGTCTAATATAGCTCCTAATCTGAAGGTAGGCATAAAAATGTTTTGCTGGCAAATTAAATTTACTTGTGATCTCTGCAAATGTTTGTATATTATATGAACCCTCTTGTTTAAATTGTCCAAAATATCTTAGTCCCTTTTCTTTCCATGCTTTAAAAACCCCATCACAACTGCCGGGTGCAAAATCTGGCATACCCATTATGGGAAGATACTGCGATACCTGAAACTGGCTATTCATTGTATTACAAAAATGTTGTCATGCCTTAATAATATTAGAAAAGGTGAGCATCTTGTTTATATTATTTGGTAGTTCCTTCTGTTCAAGATGTAAGACCGCTTTGAGATCAAATGGTAAATAATTCTTTTTCTATATTATAGTATGTTACCTGGTCGCCTTCTACTAGCCAGTCTAAGGCAAATTTTATCATTGTAACCCAGTTATAATATTTAATACTAGTTAGCACAAATCCACCCTCTTTCTTTTGTTGTATCAATCTGTCTAGTGCCAGACGTGGTTTCTTGTTATTCCATAGAAAATGTGTTATCATACTGTTATATTTTGCCAGGTCTCCATTTGTTATAAACAGTGGTAAATTTTGTAACAAAAACAGGATCTTTGGAAAATCAATAGTTTTAATCAGCATAATCTTAGCCGTCAGTGATAGATTATATATTTTCCATCTTTCTAGGATGGCTGGTAAATTATCAAATACTTCTTTATAATTGAGCTGGTTCCATTCGCAGGGGTTTTTACTCAAGTTGAGACCTAAATATTTTATATGTTGCACTTCTTGAAACCCAATGCGCTCTGAAGCTACTATTTTTTTTTAGCGATCCAGAGAATTTCTGATTTTTGCATATTTATTTTATATCCGGAAAATTTACTATAGTTACTGATAATTTCTAGACTTTGCAGGATGCTTTTAGGGGTGTTATATAGAAACAAGATTATATCGTCAGCATATAATGAAATAACTATTTAGTTATTAAGAAATAGCAATTTCTTAACTCCTCAAACCTGTGTGTCTTTTCTGGGGTTCATTATTTATTTAGTGGCTATGCATTTGTCTCTGTCAGCTCAATTCAAACTAAAGCTACAAAAGGCCTGTGCCCTTCTGCAGCTGAATCCTCTCCATTTGGTTGCCCAGTCCACAGAAGTAGTGGGTCTCATTGTGACTGCCTCATATGCAGTTCCTTTTGCCAGAATGCAGATGATGCATTAATGTAATGGGGACAACAATGATCTGTTACAGATGATTCTTTTAGATCACAGGAAAATACAGTCCCTGATTTGGTGGCAGATTCACCATTCCAAGGTTCTGGTATGGGTAGTAATTTCCAGAGATACCAGTCTGTTAAGTCGAAGTGCAGTCTGTGTTTCTGAGAGAGCACAAGGAGTTTGGTCTGCTCAGGAGGCGAGGTTACCAATACATATTCTAGAACGATGTGCAATCTTCAGTGCTCTTCAGAGTTTGCCTAACCTCAGACAGGAATCTTTTCTACGTATTCAGTCAGACAATGTCACAACAGGGGCTTTTATCAATCAACAGGGAGGTGCTTGCTTCTTTAGCAATAAGGGATTTGTACTGCATCATCACCTGGGCAGAATGCCATCATTGCATGATTTCTGCCTTCTACATTCCAGGTCTAAGCAATTTGGATGAATAATTTCTAAGTTGACAGTCTCTTCACATAGGGGAATAGTCTCTGAATCAGAAAGTTTACTACAAATTTGTGAGATGGGGTCTACCAGAGATAGCTCTTATGGTCTCTACATTGATTCCCAAACTGCCTCAGTATTGTGCCAAGTCTCGAGACCCTCAGGTGAGTCTGACAGATGCTCTAATCATTAGTAAATCACGTTGAATGGCCAGAGAACCATTAGGGTCTAATGGTTCTCTGGCCATTCAACGTGATTTACTTTTTCCTTCATTTGTTTTACTATCCATTGTGATAGCCAGAATCTAGCAAGAACAAGTCTCAGCAATTCTGATTGCTCCATCATGGCCTTCCAAGATTTGCAGATTTGGTTCAGATGTCCATGTACCCACTTTGGAGGCTTCTGCTAAGAAGTGATTTTATCTCTCACAGTGCTTTCTTTTATCAAAATCTCAAAACTCTCAATTTGATGGAATGGCAATTGAATGCTTAATTCTGTCTCAGAGAGGTTTTTATGACAAGGTTATTGATACCTTGATTCAGGCTAGGAAAACCTCTTACCAGAGTCTTTTTTGCATGGTGTTCTCGCAAGTGATATTTCTGGATTTTTTTCAGAATTCCTAAAGTTTTTGAGCTCTTGCAGGAAGGTCTGTATAAGTGTTTGTCTGCCACTTCTCTGAAGCTCAGATTTTGGAACTTTTTGGTTTGATTAATAAGAAAATTGCTAAAATTCAAGCCTTTGTTTAGGCTCTGATCAGAATTAAATCTGTCTTCCGACTAGTTTCTCCTCTCCCATTTATGTAATGTTGGAGGGGTTAGGGTTTTTTCACTAAAAGAGATGATAGCTTTAGGGCAATGCCCTACATTTTAAGGGCTATTTGTAGTTTATTTCTAGAATAGGGATTTTTTTTTTATGTTGGTGTTGTTTTTAAGGGGCATTAGAATAGGATTACATTTTTTTATTTTTGGTAATTAATTTTTTTATTTTATGTTATGTTATTTTTTTTTTATTATTTTAAATGTTAGGGTTTTTTATTTTTGTGTAATGTTAGTTTTTTTATTTACCTGTAATGTTAGTTTTTGTTGTGTAAGTTAGGTTTCTTTAATTTGTGTAATGTTAGATATTTATTTTCAAAGGTAAGATTAGGTTTTTATTTGATTTTACAGATACGTTTTTTTGAAAGTAGTTAGGATTTTCTTAGTTAATTTAGGGGTATTTTAATTTGGGTTAAGTTAGGGGGTGTTAGGTTAGGGGTTTAGATGTTAGTTTATAACTTTACATTGTAGGGGGTGGCGGTTTAGGGGTTAATAGTTTTAATTAGTGTTTGCGATGGGGGATAGCGGTTTAGGGGTTAATAGTTTATTTATGTACTTTGGGATGTGGGGGGGATGGCAGTTTAGGTTTAATAGTTTTAATTTGTGTTTGTGATGTGGGGGGATGGCATTTAGGGGTTATTAGTTAATTTAGGTACTCTGCAATGTGAGGATAGCGATTTAGGGGGTAATAGTTTATTTCGGTACTTTGCAATGTCGGGGATGGTTATTTTGGGGTTACTAGCTTTAATTAGTGTTTGCGATGTGGGGGGATGGCGGTTTAGTGGATAATAGTTTATTTAGGTACTCTGTGATGTGGGGGGATGGCAGTTGCGTGGTTAATAGTTTTAATTAGTGTTTGTGATGAGCGTGATGGCGGTTTATGGGTAATAGTTTATTTAGGAACATTGCGATGTGCGGAATAGCGGTTTAGGGATTATAGTTTATTTAGGTACTTTGCCATGTGGGGGGATGGTGGTTTAGTGGTTAATAGTTTATTTATGAGTGTACTTTGTAATGTATTTTTGTTGTGTTTTGTGCAACTTTTTATTTTCGGAAACCAGTTTACCACAGCTCTTATATTGCGGGAAAGGATTGAAGCATAAAAGGCGATTGCACTGGCGCAATTGCGATTTCGCTGAAATTGTAGTATCAGTGGAATGAAAATGGCTTGAGAAATTGTGATTGCGCTAGCGCAAAACCTTTTGCACCTCACTTGTAATCTAGCCTAAAGTCTTTATAACTGTTATTTCTGCCTAGAATTCATACATAGTAGGAATTTAATACTTGCAGAACTGTATAATTAAGTAGAGTCTTGTCATTCAGAATGAGTATGATCACATGATTTAAGATGAGTTTTTACTAAGAGGTCTTAGAATAGCTCTAAATGGACAATGGTGGTGTCATGGTTAAAGTAGATAAATAGTTATGAGAATATTAAACTATAGTAATGGAAAGGTGCAGAGAAATTATTATAAAATAGTTGGAGATCTTTCTACTTAATAATATGATCATTTTAATAAATTTATAAAGTTATGGGAAAAAGACTGCAATATAACTCTATGTTCTGAAGTGGGTTAAGCAATAATAAAAGATTTAGTGAGTCCTTTTTCATTTTATTGTACAAAGCAAGATGCAGTAGTTTCCACTTTACATATTTGAGCACACAATTTGTTGGATTTAGTGACAATGCTAAATCTTGTTTTCTTTACCCTAATGCCAAATTAACTTTAATTAAAACTGTGATGCAAGCTGTGATACAAACGTACTCTCATTTCAGTGTTACTTAAGACTGTGCACAACAGCTGACAAGGTATAGGGACATTATTCTCCCCCTGTCCCTGGTTATTTTTCAGTTTTATAACACAGGCCTCATTAAATAGATGTAGACAGTAATGGCAATGAAATAAGAGACAGCAGCAACTGCCTTGGTAAAATATAAACAGAAAGGGACATTAAATACTAAATACTTTTCATGCACTCCCCACTAATTATGGGTGCTGCCCTTTTGGAACCTAAGTTTCACAGCAATTATCTAAGGAAATGTTTCTGCACATAAGCAAAGACATGTGGAATGCAATAAAAACTAGATTTCGACATGGCAGCTCCCATGAGTAAAGGAGCATGGAAGATATCTTCAATACTATGCTAATACAATCAATTTGTGTTTAATGTGCCTTTAACACCTCAGAATGTTTTACTCTCCTAAAACAGATGACATGCACTATGTATTTGTGTGTTTCAATCAAAATTTTGCTCTCTTATTATGATTTGCCCCCCAGTCCTACTGGCTCTAATCAAAATAAACCAAGGACCCAATATTTAATAAATATGAATACATGCTTCTTGCTTAATATCTGCTTCATTGTCTTCTTGAAGTATTTGAGGAACAAAAGGAAGAGGAAAGACCACAGCAATATAGCATATTTACAAGCTTTATGATCACATGTCTGCTAAGTAGGGCCTATCTCCTGTGCCTAGCATAACACCGGACATTATTGATTCCCATATATATTTTATTAATATTTAAATTTAAACCTTTTTATTGTCATTTTTCAAAGCTGATCAAGTCTTTTATTTTCATACTCTCACACTCAAGACTTACTACTCATGCTGCAACTAACAAGCCCTATGTGTTTATATGTGTGCAGAATCTACACCTATATCCATCCAAACTTGAATCCACTTTTCTCAAGGTATGATGCGCCTAACATCGAAACTCATCAGATATTGCTCCCACAAATACACTATCCCTATGATTCTCCTTTGTTGATTAACGTCCCTAAGACACCATCCCACTGGATCTTCTGGGACATCTAACAATATAGAGCACAACTATTTCTCAGAATATTAACCAATGCATCCTGCCTTGATCAAATGCTTCATTATTCACCTACCTCTATGACACCAACCTCTAACCCCCTCACTTTGCCACCTATCTGCTGCTGTTTTTTGCTGCCCTCAGTTTTTAATAAAGTTAAGTTTCTAATCTATCCCCTCTTTAGGGCAATTCAAATTAAATGTTTAAAAAAAGACCTAAAGGATCTAACATTGTAATCTATGCATGAATGAGGATGGAGACAGACAGCCCTGCTTATCATAGAACATTACTGTTCCTTATTAATTAGAAATAGATCTTAATGATAAAATAATATAGATTACAAGAGTCGTGCTATTTAGCACTATAAAATATATAGATATATTCTATGGATTATTTAGAATATTTTACAGTATGTTTAATTTTTTTTAATTAATATTTAATATGTAATATTTAATTAACTCGCCTTAAGATTACTAAGTTTTCATGTGAACTAACCCACCTGGGTTGAAATCTTAATTGTGAAACAATTTGCGTAAAACACATATTTTGCATTCCTATGTTCTTCACATAGAAAATAATGTACTTTTTATTATTAAATATATATTTCTATATATATCTGATACTGTTCATGTAAAATACATATCTATACCAGTATATACATAGAAATAGATATGCTGTATAGGCATGAGTATATACAGATTTATATAGAAATATATATTTAAGAATAAAAAGAACATATTCTGCTATGAACATTAGAATGTGAAATGTGAAAATAAATATTTAATGTCGGGTTTAGCACTCTTGATTATACAGGGCCGGGTTAGCGTGCAAGTATGGGTGGTAGTTGTTGCTTTTTGGCAGTTTTCACACTCCTTTCAAGTCTATGGGGGAAGAATTTAACTTCGTTACAATTTTTATTTTTAGCGCAAAAACTTTTTAATTTTAACTAATATGAGCACATACCTTACACTTGCATAAAAGCGTCCATCTAGCATAGTCTAGGCTTGAGCTAAATAACGCTTCCCTCGTAATCTAACACAAAAGAGTTTACATGAATAGAGCTATCCTGTAAACTTAAGAGGTGTGAATGGGCTATTGTATCTGTCAACATTGGGAGGCCTCCCAGTTTGTATTTTGAAAAGAGGTACTTAACACATGAAAAGTCCTTTTCTGGAGCTTTTCAGTTGAAAACATTCATGGCAGCTGGTTTTAACAAACAATACAATATAGCATTGTGATCATTCGAAAAACTTGTCTCCCAAATCTGCCAGAAAGCAAAAGTGTTTTCGGGAGCAAATCAAAGATAGTTTGTAATCGACCCCTAATCTAGGACCCCCTAATCAAGCAAGTTGAGGACCTTGAAAAACTGTTTATTTTGTCTACAAACCATTTTTAAAGTATATAATTACAAAAACAATAACTACCGTAAACATTAACATAACAACACACATTTAAGGCACATTGTAGACACAAGTCTATCACCTAGATTACAAGTTTTGCGTTTGTGTTTGAACACTGAAAAAATGGTCATTTCAGCGTTAAAACAGCAACGCAGCCATTACGAGTCTTGTCGGTATAGCTGTACCGCAAACCTTTTAGCCTGTAACGCAATGTCAGTCCCGCATTCGAAAAAAATCGTGTTTTTTAATGGGATTCCCATAGCGCTGCCATTTCGAGTTTTGCGTTGAGGCTAAAAAGCTTGCATTACACCCTATAACGACATGTTCCGTACCGCCATCTGAGAGCAGTAGTAATGAGTTTTACGCAACAAAACTGTTACACAAAACTCATAACTAAACTGTTACAAAGTACACTTACACCCATAAACTACCAATTAACCCCTAAACCGAGGCCCTCCCACATTGCAAATACTATATGAAAGTTATTAATCCCTAACATCGCCGCCACTAATAAAATCTATTAACCCCCTATTCCGTCGCTTCCCCAACATCGTCGCCACTATACTAAAGTTATTAACCCCTATTCACCCGCACCCCAACATCGGCCACACTATAATAAATATATTAACCCCTATTCCACCGCTCCTCGACATAGCCGCCACTACATAAATTTAATAACACCTAAACCTCTGGCCTCCCACTACACTACCACTAAATAAACCTATTAACCCCTAAACTGCCAGTCCCCCACATCGCCAAGAACTTAATTAAACTATTAACCTAACAACCCCCTAACTTTAAATTCAAATGACAATCCCTATCTTAAAATAAATAAAAACTTACCTGTGAAATTAAAAAAAAACTAAGTTTAAACTATAAATTAAACTAACATTACTATTAGACTAAAATTAAAATAACTATCAATTAAATTAATTAAATTACACATTAAAAAAACCTAACCCTACTAAAAAAATTAAATCTACAATTACAAAAAATAAAAATGATTAAATTACAAAAAATAAAAACATTCTAAATACAAAAAATAACAAACACTAAATTACGAAAAATAACAAACGAAATTATCCAAAATAAAAAAATGACACCTAATCTAATAGCCCTATCAAAATAAAAATGCCCCCCAAAATAAAAAAACACCCCCTAGCCTACAATAAACTACCAATAGCCCTTAAAAGGGCCTTTTGTAGGGCATTGCCCTAAAAAAATCAGCTCTTTTTCCTGAAAAAAAATACAGACCCCCCAACAGTAAAACCCACCACCCAACCAACACCCCAAAATAAAAAACCTAACTCTAAAAAAAAATAATCTACCCATTGCCCTGAAATGGGCATTTGTATGGGTATTGCCCTTAAAAGGGCATTAGCCTCTTTTGCCTGCCCTTAAAAGGGCACCCACCCCAAAAAACCTTACACTAACCCTTCTTTAGGTACTCACAGTTGTTGAAGTCCTGCTTGAACGATCTTCATCACGGCAGCTCCATCTTTATCCAGACGGCTCCATTTTCATCTATAGCGGGACTGGCATCTTCTTCATCCCTGCGGACGCAGAGCGGTCAATCCGCAGAGGTTCAGGCGGAGGTCCAATGCGGAGGTCCAAGGCGGAGGTCCAGGCAAAAGTCCATCGATCTGACGTGGAAGTCCTATTCATGCGATCATCTGCCACACACTGAGGATTCAAAAGCAAGGTACCCCTTTTATACTGGGGGTACCATTGCATTCCTATTAGCTGAAAATTTTAAATCAGTCAATAGGAATTAGGGCTGCTAAAATCCTATTGGCTGTTCAAATCAGCCAATAGGATTTAAGCAGCTCTCATTCCTATTGGCCCTACAAAAAGCATAAAAACAAAAAGAATGGTGCAGTATGTTACAACAAAATGAATCTTTCCCAACATACACCCTCTCTAAAAGTAGGTACTCAGAAAGAGAGTGCACTATGGTACAGTGGTATTTACACAGGCTGGATTGATCAGAGCCCACCAGCTAGCTCCCACAGGATTTGATGTAACCTTATTTCTGTAATGAAGGGAAAGAAGACAGGGAAGGGGGGCAGAAAGACTCCAATAGTGCAGATGGTCACTTAAAATTCCATGCTCCCAATAATAAATCCCCACTGAGATTGGATACTCACATAGGCTGCACACTATAATGCAGTGCAAGTAACATAGGCTGGTATATCAGAGCCCACAAGTTGACTCACTCCAGATTATAGGATCCACAGAGGAAATAAATCCCTCAAATAAAGCTCACAAACCAAAAAAAATAAATATCCCAAGAAATTGGATATCATTTATTAAAAGATAAATTAAAATCAATACAAAAAGTTTTGCTACGGGTTTCAAGATGCTAGTGGCACCCTTTCACGGGTAAGTATGTATTTAGTTTTAAATAGGTATTATTTAGTTAAAGGGACACTGTACCCAAAATGTTTCTTTTGTGATTCAGATTGAGCATGAAATTTTAAGCAACTTTCTAATTTACTCCTATTATCAAATTTTCTTCATTCTCTTGGTATCTTTATTTGAAATGCAAGTATGTAAGTTTAGATGCCGGCCCATTTTTGGTGAACAACCTGGGTTGTCCTTGCTAATTGGTGAATAAATTCATCCACCAATAAAATAGTGCTGTCCAGAGTACTGAAACCTAAAAAAAGCTTAGATGCCTTCTTTTTCAAATATTGATAGCAAGAGAACGAAGAAAAATTGATAATAGGAGTAAATTAGAAAGTTGCTTAAAATTACATGCTCTTTCTGAATTACAAAAGAAAAAAATTGGGTTCAGTGTCCCTTTAATAATTGTAACTTTAATTTAGCTCTATTTTAATTATGTTAAAATTAGGGGGTGTTAAGTTTAGGGTTAGGGTTACAGTTAGGTTTAGGGTTATTGTTAGGGTTAGGTTTAAAGGGCTAATATAGTTTAATTTAGGTTGTTGTGATTTGGGGGGCTGGCGGTTTAGGAGATATTAGGTTTATTTAGTGGTAGTGATGTCAGAGGCCAGAAGTTTAAGGGTTAATAACTTTATTTAGTGGCGGCGATGTTGGGGTGCGGGGGAATAGGGCTTAATAACTTTAATATAGTGTTGATGATATCGGGAGCGGCAGATTAGGGGTTAATAGATTTATTTTGGTGGCGGCGATATCGGGAGCGGCAGATTAGGGGCTAAGAACATTATGTAGGTGGTGGCGATATCGGGGGCAGCAGATTAGGGTGTTTAGATGTGGGGTTTATGTTAGGGTGTTAAGGTTTAAACGTAACTTTTTTTTTCCCATTGACATCAATAGGGCTGCATAAATAAAAAGAGAGAAGCGCTCAACCTGGGAACGAGCAATTGCCTGGTATTTTGAGGCTGGACTGTACATTTAAGTCAGGATCAGACTGATAAGCTTCAGGAAAGTTCTTCTCTGTAAAAGGCACACCTCACTGACGAGGCCCACAATAGGCCGAAACATACTGTACATCTGGGGTTTTGCTGTTTCTCTCGTTTCAGAGAGGGATTGTCTGGTATTTCGGGGGTTGAACTGTACTGTTAAGTCAGGATCAGACTGATATGCTTCAAGAAACTTCTTCTCTGTGAAAGGCACATGTTGAGCAAAAAGAGGCTGCTTCTTGGGTGGTAACTAGCCATAGAACAAGCTATTATGCTATTGTTCGTTCCCAGGTTGAGCGCTTCTCTCTTTTTATTTATGCAAATTATGACACTTAGGGAAGTCTCCCTAAGTGTGATGCGGAAATCCAGACGTGGACCCCTTGCTCAGTGTGCCTAGAGGGATATGGCTGCATCTCACTGACAAGGCCCACAATAGGCCGAAATGTACGTCTGGGGTTTTGCTGTTTCTCTCGTTCAGAGAGGAATTGCCTGGTATTTCAGGGCTGGACTGTACTGTGAAGTCAGGATCAGACTGATATGCTACAGGAAACTTCTTCTCTGTGAAAGACACATATTGAGCAAAAAGAGGCTGCTTCTTGGGTGGTAACTAGCCATAGAACAAGCTATTATGCTATTGTTCATTCCCAGGTTGAGCGCTTCTCTCTTTTTATTTATCAATTGGGCTGCGTTACGGAACTTTTCATTCTGCGCTTCAGGTGCTAGTTTTTTTTCTAACATTCTCTCCCCATTGATGTCTATGGGGAAAGCGTGCACGAGCATGTCAAAGCATTGCTTGTATTTTGTGCGGGATGGAGCTCAATGCAACCATATCGCACGCACAAGCCGGCTTTTCCAAAACTCGTAATGGCAGCGCTATGGAGGGTGAAATAACGCAACCCTCTATAGCACAAAATTTGTAATCTAGGTGTATGCATTAAAATTGTTTGGTCCAAAATATGGTCAAGAAGAATGTAGTCTCTGAAAATAAGATTTAACAGAGATATTGTTTAAAATAATTCTATTGTTTTTTATTATTATTATGGCAGCATATTTCATTATCATGTCATAAAATATCCTATTGGGACAGTTTTATGGGTGACATTTGTGCCTGACAGTTCTTTTTTGTACTGTATTTTTATCTATCTGTAAATATAGTTAACTATTTAAAGAAAATACTTAAAGCAGTTGATAATTTAGAATTAGAAATTAAACATTATTTAAAACATATAAACTATATTGAGGAAAAAGTGCTAAAGGGAAAAAAGGACAAGAGCAAATATCAAATTTAATGCAAAAAAAAAAAAGAGCATAAATTATACATTTGATAATCATAAGAGTCAAAAAAGCAATGGCGCATATATTTTGAGAATAACACCAAACAAACCAAATATTTAACAAGTGCTACTTTATACCAAAAGTATCAAGAATTACAGAGAGAGGAACAAAATAGAATAAAATACCACTACAAACCCATGTCTGAGATACAATACACTTTTGAGACATTGTGGCCTATTTATCAAAGGTCTTGTGGACCTGATCCGAAAGTGCGGATCAGGTCCGCAAGACCTCGCTGAATGCGGAGAGCAATACGCTCTCCGCATTTAACATTGCACCAGCAGCTCACAAGAGCTGCTGGTGCAACGCCGCCCCCTGCTGACTCGCGGCCAATCGGCCGCCATCAGGGAGGTGTCTTTAGACCGCTGCTTAATAACTGCTGTTTCTGGCGAGTCTGAAGACTCACCAGAAACACGGGCCCACAAGCTACGTTCGGAGCTTGATAAATGGGCCCCATTGTATTTCACAATTCCCAAACTGTGTTAAATTCAGCCACTCTATTTTCTAGGTCTCAACGTCTGCTATATCTCTCTAATAAAAAGTATACAATAGAACAGACAATTGGATTTCCAGCAGCAAGCAATTAAGGATTTCCTCTTAAGGAGTGACATTTTAGCAATTTGCAGTTAAAATAATTTTAATAAACCTATATCTGCTTAGGGTAAGTACTTGTGTTTGAGATAAGTGTAAACATTTCTCTTCATAGGGATAGGAAACAGACCAAATCACCATGAATGCATGATGTTACACACATCTCATTTCGTATTTCGAACAGTTCTTACTAATTTGTGTATCAAAATCTACTTTTGACCGTAGGCAGATAAAAAAGAGAGGATCTTGTAATTTTATCCAAGTGTATTGTACAAAAAAATGGCATAAAAAGGTTTTGGGACAGATTACAAGAGGTGCGCTAAATTATTTTGTCGCCCTAGATTGCGTATTACAAATTGAAAGCAAAAAAAGCGCACAAATGAAAGACCGATGTTAACTAACTTCCGGACTTTGGTTACCACACTAAAACTTGAAGTGAGAATGCTTTAAATTCTTATGTTCTTCAAATAGAAGAAAATTGTATTTTTAGAATTATATTTAAATATACTATATATATACATATATACATACATATATATATATATATATATATATATATATATATATATTATTTTTGTAAAAAAATATATTTATACCTATATATCCATAAATATATATAGAGAGATATATTGTACTGTATATATATATATATATATATATATATTTAAAAATAAATTATAAATGAAGAACAAAGGAATTTCAAGTATTTCTATTAAAAATGCATTAAAACACGTTAAAATTAGGGGGCGGAGCCTGGCTACAGCTAAGATGGTTGCGTAACTCCTGTGCTCCGTGAAGCAGGACTCTCTGATCACTAATCCTGGGTGGTGAAAATGAGTTCTACTTAATAAAAAGTGACCCGGAGTAGCCCTACGAAGTGGAGAATCCTACAGTTAAAGTTTCAACTTATACCTATCTATACACGGCAGCATTCCAGTACCTAGAGTGTCGGGATAGAGCGCAGGGTAACCTCAGCCCATATACGACCGCCTTTACAAGTCACGCTACACCCGACTCAAAAACATTCAGTTTGGAGTTCCTATTCTACTGAACCTTTGGAGACCAGAGGAGCTGCTCAATACCCACTTCAAGACCCAACACTGTACTGGGCGCCATCTTACCGGACGAATCTCGCGCCACTGGGATCTCAAGGTACGCATCCAGCTGCCTTTTGTGTAACCCCACACCCAGCTCACAGATCCCTAAACCGGAGTTCTTAACTTACTCCCACTCCCATATTTTTGGGGCACTGACAACGCTACATAGCTCTTTTTACTACTTAAGCTATAAGACATTTAACCAGGCAACGCCGACAGTCTGCAATCGCACTACTTCTCTTACAACACAATAAAGGGATAAACCTTAGCCACATGAAACAATTGCTAAGCTTATAAAGGGGAACTATATCTTTGCTATACAGGCGTACTCCCTACCCCTTCCTCAGTTTGAATTTTTCACTTGCCACACACTGAAACCATAAAGGATTTTGAACATTACTAACTTATTGAAATCAGAGCCTAAAACTACCAGATTAAGCTTGGTAAGTACAGTTAAGAACAGACTTTATTGGAGACGCTGCATAAATTGTATACTGCCTGGTTGCAACACACTCAGGTCAAACACTATTCTATAGGAGATCCCCCTCCTTGACCTTTTCTCTACGAAGACTAAGAGCAGGACATATAATATTTAGCCTCCAACATTGTATCCTGCACTGCTATTTAAGAACAACCTACCTGGAGAGAGGACCTTGCTCTTTTTGTCTGAAACATAAAAGTTAGCACACAATACAATCTACTTCCTAACTCTGCTGTTCATACACATACCTTAGCTACGCAATAAACCACACACTATCAACCTGCTCTCTTTGTCACATTGCGAAGTAATCTCACTTACTTATACCATGATGGCAGCCAGAAGACAAGCAAAGTCAGAGAGAACACTAAAACAAGCTAAAACAAGCTGCAACCAAATCCCACACCATGCCGTCCTTCTTTGATACAGAACATACAACTCCCTCTGTGAGCTCTCACGATAAACATACTCCTTCGTCTAGCCTGAGAGGCCATGCAGCTGAACTGACAACAGGTCTGACAACATTCCTGCTTTGCTACTGTCCCACTTTGCATCAAAACAAGAGATCTCTGACATCTTTAGGACTTGTCTCCGTGAGGAACTGACGGAACTGAAACAAGACCTTCACAACTTGGGTTCCAGAGTAGACATGCTAGAGGCAGAAGGAAGTAAGAGATGACATTCAAAGAATAGATGACAAAACTTCAACACACCAAGAAACAATAACAGCACTCAATGATCTTGAAAACAGGAGCAGACGGAAAAACCTGAGACTTTGTGGAATTCCAGAATCTATCTTACCAAGAGATTTTCCAGAGTACTACAATCTCTATTTACCTCCATAAAAGAATCCTCCTACCCAAATGACATTTTGTGGGTCAGAGCCCACAGAGCTCTTAGGCCTAAACCCCCGGACAACACTCCACCCAGAGACGTCATTATTCGTTTTAAAAATTTCCTTGAGAAGGAGATGCTGCTTAATCAGTCGAGGAGACACTAACCTATTAAATTCAGAGGTAATGTTGTACAATTCTATCAGGATCTTTCTACAAATAAGAAAATAATTCCTCCCACTAACATCCCTACTCCAAAACAAGAAGATCCCTTATAGATGGGGATTCCCCGTTCAACTGCTGGTTATACAGAATGACAGAAGATACATCTGCCATACACCTGAAGATATACCATCTTTTTGCAAAGACCTAGGTATAGACCAACCTCCAATGGAACTCTCAGTACCTTCCTCTCTTCAGATGTTGCCTAAAAGAATGAAAACAAACATCATGAAATGGCAAACTAAACTACCACGCAAGAACCCCGACCAAAGACAAGAAGAGAGAGAATAGAGGAACAACCGCACAGAAATCTCCCCACTCCTCCAGCCTTGAAGAGGGCTAACTTTGTCGCCCTCCAGACTTTCTGGACGCTTTTACAGAATGAACTGTCAAAGTGGGTTTCTCCACTGTACGCACCAAACTCAGAGGGTACCACACCTGGTCAGGTAACACTAATTGTATTTCTTTCTTAGTGTGATATTGGTGCAGACCCTCCCTTTCTTTTTACCTCCTCCATGGCCTTACCTGCCCTTAGGACATTTCTTTTTACCCATATTTTAATCCACTACCCAGGATTTAAACAAGGATCCTCTCCCGAAGCCCACTGAGGTGGAGGGTCAGAGGAGACACATTAAGGTTTATAACTAAGAGATCTGTTTCCTCTACCCCCTTTAACATCTCTACTCTAATTTATGTCTACTTCTAGACTTAGAGATGTGTTTATTTCTTTTTATATTTTTGATTTCAAAGTTTGTTCCAAGTTATTGGTTTATTGTTTTATTGTATTTTACACATGCTATGCAACATTTTCACAATTCTGGCCCCACTAAAAAATGTGGGGTTAGTATCCTACTCAAAAAGACACTACCCTTTACACTGACAAATAAATTAGTAGATGCAGAGGGCAGATTTTTAGGCCTGGTAGGCCTTATTTATGGTCCGCCCTTTAACCCTAGTCACCATTTATGCACCCAATACTACCCCAAAACCCTTCTTCATCAAAAAGTTCAACAGACTTCTAGATGCCTCTAGGGAACCCATCAATTTGGGAGGCGATTTTAACTTTCCTCTTAAACCACAGCTAGACAGCACCAACCCCCTAACAAAACCAAACACTAAATTCCTTACATATTTTTGGAAACACCTTAGACTTCACAAATTATATGATACCTGGCACTTTCTACACCCTGACACAAAAGATTATATGTTCTACTCTTATCTCAATAAGTCTTATAGCTGCATAGATTACATCTTCACTAATAAACTGGGCCTATCCCAAATCACTAAATGCGCCCTCACACCCACCCCATGGTCTGATCACTCTGCGGTCCAACTTCATATTAATTGGCCAGAACGTACATCTAACTACTATCACTGGACATCAGATAACACACTACTGCGTAGCGTCGACCAGGTTACCAAGTTAAATCAAACTTTGAACGAATGCTTTCTTATTAATGCCCCTTCCACACCTAATTGATTCTCCTTCTGGGAGGCACATAAATGCTTCCTGCAGGGAGAATTTATCAAACTAAAGTCACAAGTCTCCAAAGCACAACAATAGGCATACCAAGATCTTACCTCCAAGCTATCACACTTAAACTTCCAACATAAACAAGACTCAACAAACTCTTCCATCCTCTCCGAAATCACAGACACATGGAAAGCACTAGAAGACTTTCTACAGATAGAATATCACACTTTAAAAAGGAAGATGAACAGCTTGTTCCATTTTGTAGGTAATAGGGCAGGTAAATACCTGGCCAGGACCCTTAGGAAGAGAAAGCTTAAATCACATATATACAAAATACAAACCCTGAGTAGACCCCCTCAGAAAACCACTCCAGATATTCTCCAGGCATTCCATTCCTACTATTCTAACTTGTATAACATAAATCCCGAGACCGCCTCTTCCCAACTTACGCATGATATCACACAATTCCTTCAGAATTGTCTGCTCCCATCTATCACCAGTACTCAATTACAAGACTTCAACTCACGTATCACCCCTCAAGAGATTACGCTCGCAATACAAGAACTAAAATTATGGAAAAGCCCAGGTCCTGGCGGCTTCTCTGCGAGATATTATCAGACGTTTCGAGAAACCCTGGTGCCTCACTTAATGATATTATTTAATGATATAACGGACGGAGCAAAATTCCCCTCTTCCATGGTAGAGGCGCATGTAGTAGTGATGCCAAAGCCTGGCAAACCACCCACAACACCTTCAAATTTTCGCCCAATATCTTTATAAATTTAGATATTAAACTATGCGCTAAAATCCTTACCACCCGATTTAATAAGATTATCCCAGATATTATCCACACTAACCAAGTTGGCTTCACCCCTCGCAGGGAGGTCCGTGATAATACTATTAAAATATTGAATATTATAGAATATGCTACACATAACCACATCCCTTCTATAATTCTGTCACTGGATGCCGAGAAGGCTTTTGACCGGCTTGGCTGGCCTTTTCTGACTCATACCTTATGGAGATTCGGATTTGATGACCAATTTATTCACAAAATTTTTGCTCTATCTAACATCCCCACAGCCAAAATAAAATTAAATGACTCTTTATCATCCGCTTTTCAAATAAACAATGGGACCAGACAAGGATGCCCATTGTCCCCAACACTATTTATCTTAACAATGTTAGTTCTGGCAACTTATATTAGGACCACACCCTTAATCACTGGTATCACCATAGGGCAACAGGAGTATAAGACTTCATTATACACGGACAACATCATACTCACTCAAATTCCCTTTATTAATGGTATCGACAGAGTATTAAGTGGCGGATAAACTAGGCTATTAAAATATAACTTTTATTGGGACTTTTTTTAAAAAAGGTAAGACAAAACATTTAAAATTACAGAAACTTAAATCAATTAAATTAGGGACAGTGATGAGAATACCACTGGATGTGAGATTATATATAGTCAGAGATATTAGTATGTCTGGTTAGTACCTCTAGGTGCTCCAACTACTGTTTACATCTATATATTAGTAGTTTTACCACTGGAGATGAGATTGTATTAGGTCAGAGATATTGATATATCTAGATGGTAACTCTAGATACTCCAATTTATATAAATCTTTCTATTAGTGGTAATACACAAACAATCACAAAATACTAGATATACTTATTGTGTAATAGATAGATATGCACATTGTTTGGTGTTCACAAGTTGAAGTGGTTATGGCATATTGTGATATACCATTTACATAGAATTCACATAATCTGTGAAGTGAAAAGAGCGTTGTTAACTTTCCGTAACTTGGTATCAAGTTATTATGTGTGTAATCACGTGATTGGATGAGAGTTTAGTAGTACTTAGTGTTAAAACTCTATTAGAGGAATCCAATATTGTATAGAATTACCTTAAATTAATTGGTGACCCAAACACTACGTAGCTAATAATTGGACTAGACTCCATAAATGAGCGAATAACCAAAATTTTATTCAGAAGATATACCTTTCTATACGATACAACTGGTACAATATATAGATGCATATTTATACATCCATGGTGGTTTTGCCAACAATATCTTAATTACCTAGAGTAAAAACATCATACTTAAAGGGGATATTTTTTATTAATATCTAACCTAGTTACAGAAATTTCTGACTAATCTATGAGTTCCTAATATATACCCTTACTCAATAGTGTTATAATCATAAGGGTATGATACCAAGTTACGGAAAGTTAACGACGCTCTTTTCACTTCACATTATGTGAATTCTATGTACATGGTATATCACAATATGCCATAAACACTTCAACTTGTGAACACCAAACAATGTGCATATCTATCTATTACACAATAAGTATATCTAGTATTTTGTGATTGTTTGTGTATTACCACTAATAGAAAGATTTATATAAATTGGAGTATCTAGAGTTACCATCTAGATATATCAATATCTCTGACCTAATACAATCTCATCTCCAGTGGTAAAACTACTAATATATAGATGCAAACAGTAGTTGGAGCACCTAGAGGTACTAACCAGATATACTAATATCTCTGACTATATATAATCTCACATCCAGTGGTATTCTCATCACTGTCCCTAATCTAATTGATTTAAGTTTCTGTAATTTTAAATGTTTTGTCTTACCTTTTTTAAAAAAGTCCCAATAAAAGTTATATTTTAATAGCCTAGTTTATCCGCCACTCAATACTCTGTCGATACCATTAATAAAGGGAATTTGAGTGCTACACATATGTACTTTTTGTAGAGGTCATACCTCTAAGTTGGTTTTTAGTCTAGTAGTGTACATAGCACCAAACAACTATACTATTTATTTTATCGCTGAGAGTGAAATCAATTTCTCCTCTCAGTTGTAATTATCTATATTTATATTCCCTTTTTTATCCCTCAGTAGTGCCTTTGGGCCCTCTCCCCATAACATTATACTCACACTTACGAATCCCCCTACTTCTATTCCCTCCCTGCTACTTCTCTTTCAAAAATTTCGTATTAATAATACTTCATCAGAATTTATTAATATAGAGACATCACCCGAAGACTTACGCATACTTCATTCACACCAATTTAAACACCAACCGATAGCACTTAAATACCTAGGGATTCTGATCTCTCCACATCTACATAAAATTGCCCCCTTAAATTTTGACCCCTTGAAAAGCCACATAGAAAGCAATCTCCTGGTTGGGTAGAGTAAATGCCATTAAAATGGTACTATTTCCTAAAATCCTTTATGTTCTTCAGGCATTACCCATTCCTATCCCCGATTCCACTATCTACTACCTACAGAAACTTATCAATTCATATATTTGGAATCATAAACGCCCACGGGTCGCCACACAAACTTTATACCGCACTAAACTATAAGGAGGACTCGGAGTCCCGAACCTATTATTATACCGCTATGCGACTTTTATGACCAGAATAGTGGATTGGTGCAGACATGCTAATCATAAGGAATGGGTGGGTCTGGAACACAAATTCTCGTGGCCACCTAGGAGGTAGATGCTGGCTCACAATAAAACACGAACAAGGCTCCCAAGGTCCTCCCCTTTTAGTCCGAGAAACATTTAAAATATGGGAAAACATTTTTTTTAAGGGGATACAAGACAGTCTCTACACCTTGCTCTCCCCTAACACCTCTCTCAGATAACCCTACAACCCCATTCAAGCTCACATCCTATAACGCCGATAACCCTACACTCTCCCGGACGATACTCTACTACCTGCTCTTACAAAGCAGCAAACTTAAACCTAGAGAGGAGATAACTGAGATTATAGGCCTTGCCCTAAACAATTGGCTCGTATACCACCAACTTGCACACTACCTTTCAACGCACACAGAACGACACAATCTGACACGGCCCTTAACCCATTTCGAATCATTATGCCACCTACCATTTCCTATAATGGGCACCCTCTCTATATCCTATAAATTACTACTCTCACACTGCTCAATACACCCCCATATTATAACACTAGCTGGGAGAAGGAGCTTAACGATCAAATGCCACTTAAAACATGGAAAATAATATACAAATAGATGAGCTCCTCTGCCTCCTCTATAAACATAGCGGAAATTAACATGAAACTCCTTAGTCTATGGCATTACACCCCTGACAAATTAGGGAAATTTTTCCCGAGCTCCTGCACTGACTGCTGGAGAGGGTGCACACAGCGAGGCACCTTTGCCCACTTATGGTGGTCCTGCCCTGTTGTACAAACATACTGGTCACATATTAGAAATGAAATAGAATTGGTAATAGGTGTTTCTCTCCCACATACCCCATGGACTTTCCTTTTCAATTACTTACCTCAGATAACCTGTTCATGAAGACTTAAACTCCTTACTATAATGATCAACACGGACAAAAGATATATCCCATACTACTGGAAACAATCAACTCTACCAACTTTACACTTCTAGTGAGACAGAGAGTCTACTGCTATAGACTTAGAACAGTATCACTACTCAAAACTGCACAAACAAAGATGATTTCTTATCAATCCGCCTAATTTGGGATGAATATCTACATTCTTTGAAGCCCTTCGCTGCTATAACTGCCTAATCAACAAGGCCTCCCCCTCCCCTACCCCCCTGGTAATAACGGTTTAGAGATACATACAATATCTCAGATCTCTTAGTGAATCTACATTCACCAATATTCATACCCCCTTCTCCTATAACCTGCACAGGGAATTATAGACTACTGGACCTATAGTACCCATTTTATCTCTCATGGCTGTGTAAAAGTTCTGGAATTTATTACTTGTTTGACTGTTTATATGTTTGTATCAAGTTGTATATACACCACAGAGTGACTCCCAGGTCGGAGTCCCGATTGACGACCAATGGAGAACACTACTAATATTATGAGACAGTTTGATGTATTGTTCATTGTACCTGTTTGCTCTGCTATTGTGTAATGTATGCCTCAACTTTATATAATAAAGTTTTTTTGAAACAAAAAAAAAAAAAACACGCTAAAATTATATTGTATGTTTGAAGCTATTTGACTGGAAAGGCTCAAAAGTGTCTATTTATTTGTATATATGTGATATGTGTATAAATGTATGTATATGTGCAAATATACATGACCACTGCTTCTCTTACATTGCGGGAAGCAGGCTGGCATCTGCAAGGGCTCCAAAGCAACTTTCGCTACTTAGTACATAGAGCTCCGATATTCTATATCCCTTTTAACAACTTTTTATTAATATTAATACATTTATTATTTATTTTAATGTTTTTGATGTGTTTTGTGGATTTTTGTTTTACTCTTACAATTTACTTAAAGGGACAGTCTACACCAGAATTTTTATTGTTTTAAAAGATAGATAATCCCTTTATTACCCATTCCCCAGTTTTGCATAACCAACAATAATATACTTTTAATCTCTGTGATTATCTTGTATCTAAGCCTCTGCAAACTGCCCCTTTATTTCATTTAAAAGTATATTTATTTCAGTTAAAAGTACATTAATATAACTGTGTTGGTTATGCAAAACTGGGGAATGGGTAATAAAGTGATTATCTATCTTTTAAAACAATGACAATTCTGGTGTAGACTGTTCCTTTAAGGTCTGAATTTGTGTTAAATATTCTAGATCAGTTTAGGCTTTTGCTTGAGTGAAAACTATAACTTTCAATTTATAATATGGGCACAAACCAGCAAGGTCGACATATCCATTAAAAGTATAGTTTGAGTTTTGAGCAAAGTCACTAACTCTTCTCTGGTTAACTTGCTTTACCATAGACTTGTAATATCAAAGTTGCGAGCTAATGGTATTGAGGTTATCGCACCCACACTATGAATAGTCATCACTAGTTGTAATCTGGATCTTTTTATTTCAATTCTCCATATCAGTAAATAGGTTGCCTATGACTTACCTTCAACTAAGCACGTAAGGTAGAAAAACATATTCTGTATACTGAGAGAATAATTTTAAGAAATCTTTAAAGGGAGACATCAATCTCTGCATGTGAGAAGCATATTGTTGTGCGGTCTTGTGCATTAAAAAATGGCATTAATGTAAATCACCAATAACATTTACTTAAGCACAGCATGAACAATGCATAATAAATTATTAAAGGAAGTAAAAGTCAAAATTACATTTCATTGATTCAGATCGAATATTCAGTTTACTTCCATTTTTAAATTCACTTCATTCTCTTAGTATCCTTTGTTGAAAAACAAAGTTCAAAGCTCATATATGTGTATGAGTCTGTGATTGGTTGACAGCTGTCGTGTGATAAGCAAACAAGGTAATGAAATGACATTTTGAAATTCATAAAAAAAAAAAATCTATTACTCATTTAAAATTCAAAGTAAGCCATTTATATAGTCTTTTTATTATGAATTATTATTCTTACTGTACTTTATGGTCTTTTATTTTGCCTAATTTTTCTAAAGGATACTGGAGTGCATACATGATATATACTTCAGTACAACATACTACACTGTAATTGCTTAAAACAGTGCAGGAGCTTATTTATATCTGCCTTCATTGTCTATAGCAAAATAAAATAAACATACATAAAGGGCTAGATTACTAGTGAAGCGAAAATTGTGCTTTTGCAAGCGCGATATTTACGCTCCACTCATAACACCAGCGCACGCAAATGTCCTCTGGTATATGAAGTACAGCACAATGCATGGAAGCTTTGCGCTCAATAGAGTTCTCTTCCATAGGCTTCAATGGGAGCCTCATTCTTATTCTGTGAGACACGGCAGAGAACATAGCGCAGTGAAGGGGGTAAGTTACGCAGAGATGGGCAGCAAATAATTTGGTTCCCCTCTTTCCCTTTACTGGGACAGGCAGCTATTTATGCACGTAAAGGGACAATCAACACCAGAATTTTTGTCGTTTAAAAAGATAGATAATCCCTTTATTACCCATTCCCCAGTTTTGCATAACAAACACAGTTATAATAAAACACGTTTTACCTCTGTATTTACCTTTTATCTAAGCCTCTGCAGACTGCCCCCTTATTTCAGTTCATTTGACAGACTTACACTTTAGCCAATCAGTGTTTACTCCTCTGTAAATTCACGTGCGTTTGCTCAATGTTATCTATATAAAACACATGAACTAATACCCTCTAGTGGTGAAAAACTGTAAAATGCTTTCAGATTAGAGGCGGCCTACAAGGTCTAAGAACTTAGCATATGAACCTCCAAGGTTTAACTTTCAACTAAGAATACCAAGAGAACAAAGCAAAATTGGTGATAAAAGTAAATTCGAAAGTTGTTTAAAATTACATGCCCTATTTAAATCATGAAAGTTTTTTTTGGACTTGACTTTATGCTCCTTGATTCCTATCAAAATAGGTGGGGGGGTTTTAGGCACCCTTCTCAGAAGTGTTAGTGGGGCATTTCAGTGATTCATTTCTCTGTCATTCTACTTGTTGTTGTGATTTATATTTGTTAATATGTGTATATACACATATAGGAAGTCACAGAAGAAAGTAGACACAAAGCTGCAGGATATCGCCAAATCAGTATTCACAGGAACTCCAGAAAAACAGTCTGTAACAACGGTATCAAAAACCTGCAGTATAAAGCTCCAAGACAGCTCCCCCCCCCCAAACGCCAATGCAGGGAATCAGATACCTGATGAATCAATGTCGCGTCTGCACATACCCCAGGACAACTTAAGCTCCGGCGCTGTTCAGGGACCTGTGATACACTGCGTTGGTCCCACAGCTTCCATCCGGCGTTCCTGTAGTGCACGCTTCCTCACTGTACCAAACCGAGGCTCCACTCGACGTCTCCAATAACGTACTTGCGGCGGGGGGGAGGAGGGGCTCCAAATGGAAATCCTGGATTGACAGCCAAACACCCGACCAGGCGGGCACAGCGGTTCCAGGACTGGTGTAAGTCAATGCAAAAAACTGGAAAGGAACCGCTGTGTAAAAGCAAATAAATATTATTTAGAACGTAAGTTAAAAACAGATAGCATCCCAAACAAAAAGGTGGACAGGATTGCTAACATGTTTCGGCCAAAACATGTTAGCAATCCTGTCTGCCTTTTTGTTTGGGATGCTATCTGTTTTTAACTTACGTTCTAAATAATATTTATTTGCTTTTACACAGCGGTTCCTTTCCAGTTTTTTGTATATACACATATAAATACAGAAATATATATGTATAGAAGCATATACATATACAGTATATTTACAGAGAACACACAGTCCCCATAGACTGCAATTTAAAGGCACTTCTTAGTGCCGTTTTTTTCTTCTAATACTCCACACCTGCTCACTTTAACCCCTAAAAACTGCTTCGTGTTGTTGTTTTTTAAAAAAATAAAGATGCAATTTTTTTATTATTATAGAAGCTTACATTTAAGTTTGAGGGCAATTGGGGCACATTTTTAAAATGAACCAGAAATCTGATCTCTGGTGAATTTTAGGAGTGCTAATTGCTACTGCGAGCTCGCTGTAGCCTTAACCAGCCACTTGTAATGGCTGGTTATTTATTGTGTGCTAGTAAACGGGCGCATGATAAATTAGAGCTCCACTTGTAATCTATCCCAAAATAGATTTTACAAAGAGTGTAGAAAACATGTTGATTTGGTAACCAAATGATCATTTTAAATGTTTATAACATTTTTAGTCTAAACTTTCACAATGTAGTGTTTTATTGATGATAAATATTACATTTTAATGACCCTTTAACAGCTGATAGTAATGACAAATTCTGTCCTTAAACAATATACTACAGCTATTGACCCATTCATGCTCTGTGTAATCAAACACTACATTATCTAATTGTAATTCTTATTTATTATAGCCATTTTAACTAATATGGCAGAAGTCTGCCATTGTAGCACAAAAACAGTCATAGAAAATACAGAAAGGAATTAGAGTGCCTGTATTTCAGTAGAATTTTGAAACATACAGAACAAAAGTTGCACCACAGAGCATAATTCCTAAAAGAATACCCATATAGTAAGGGGGTATTGAAAATAACTGACAATTGTGTAGGCACTAACATTCAGTGCAAGTACAGCAGGCTGCACTCACAGTCACCAGCAGACTGAATCTCGCTTTATGACCTTTTACTTCTTCTAATAAGTGGGCACAAACCAGTAGTCCCATAAACGTCTTCTTTTTGCTTTCAAAGAAAATAACTCATTCAAATCGGCAACACATTTCTCAGCGGCTCAGCCAATTCTGTTTGTTTCCTCAAGTATGATTTCTTATTTATCAAGGTTATACCTTTATGGTCTAAACATATAACCAGAGGCAATCCCTACAATATCAGTCCACAATCTAACGTCTTAGTGTTGGATCATTCCATTATAGATCATATTACATATTTGCATCATGTATTCAAATGTAGAATAGAAGTATGTGATGCTTGAATACCTGAAAAGTATAAAGTATAATATCAAGTCCGATCCAGCCCATCAATTTATTGATTAGGCAAGTTTTTGGTATTGTGTAAGATGTTGTGGGACTGGAAATAGACAAATTAAATGATAGTAAGATTGTGAGAAACACTGCTCAAGAAAGTGACAAATAATTGTCAAAGGTAGATAGCGGCTGATGTAAGATATATAAGTGGACAAGACATAACATTAAATAAAATGCAAAATGAATGTGTGAGTACAATACTAGATGGTGCAGGTTATTGGAAGAAGAATGAAGAGGCAACCCAACTGCATAGAATTTAAATGAAGAAAAGTAGGAATGTGTTAAATGAAAACAATTTGTGAAAATGACAAAAGTTGTTTGTTAATGACAAGAGCTGTTTAGTGTGACTGTGATGTGCTTTTTATAATGGTAACAAAATTGCTTCTGCGTGGACTTTTTCACTTTTCTTTCACCACACTGCACAACCGTTGTTACCATTATAACAGCACATCACAATCACACTGAATAACTCTTGTCATCACCAAATAACTTAACGGTTGTTTTTTTTAATTCATTGTAGTCCCAATTTTCTTCATCACCTGCCAATTCACATCATTTCTCTTTTTTAAATTATTTCAAATGTTATTGAGGAACCAATGCAGTTTTTTTAATTTTATTTTTCATTGCTTTTTTCTTTCCTATACTTCCCCACCCAACATTCACTTTTATTCATTTCAATTCTACCCATCCTCCTACCCCTCTAGATGGTAAGTTCCCACGGAAACAGGGTCCTCAATTCCCCTTTATTTGTCTGTAAAATGTTGTCTTTTATTGTATTGTTTCACCTTTGTACTTATTTTTTTTACCCATGGACAGCGCTGCGGAATCTGTTGGTGCTTTATAAATAAAGAAAAATAATAATAATAGACGCAAAAACACATTTTTAAATTGGGTTGCTGCTACATTCTTCTTCCATAACAAGAACTATTATTGCACTCATCCCACTCCTATCTTTATTCAAATACCAATACCATTTATTACTATTTAATCATAGGGGACATAAAACCAGAAGTTTTTATGTCTTGATTCAGATAGAGCATACAATTTTAAACAACTTTTCAATTTATTCATTGTATCTAATTTTCTGTTTTCTTGGTATCCTTTGTTAAAAAGAAAGCATATCTAGGTAGGCACATGAGCTGTTAGCTAGCTGCTGACTGGTCGCTGCACATATATCTCTTTTGTGATTGGCTTACCTATGTGTTCAGCTAGCTCACAGTAGTGCATTTGCTGATCCTTCTAGAAAGGATACCAAGAGATTTAAGCATAATTGATAATATAAGTAAATAAGAAAGTTGTTTAAAAATGTATGCTCTATCTGAATCATGAAACATTTTGGGTTTCATGTCCCTTTAAAGTACGCTTTTATATACTGTATTATGTGTTTCAATGTATTACAAGTGGAGAGTCAGAAAACCTTTGATATGTAAATGTGTGTTATATAATTGTATTTAATTTAATTCTACCATTTAATCTTTATTTATTTTTTCATATATTTGAAAGTTTAATGAGTCTAATTTGTTCATATTATATATGCTTATTTGCCTGTTTAGGTCTTTTTGGCTAATTCTTATCTTGTCTGAATTCATTTATCAGATTATCAACAATCTCCTTACCCTCAAATGTTCTAGCTAGAACGCAATACTTATTTAGTAGTTATGCTAAAGCAGAGTTATAATAAGGAAGTCCTGAAGTAATTGGGTCATCAACAAAAGCAGACAATTGCTTGTAAACATTTTAGAGTCTAATTGGATTAGAGATGAAAAGTTATTGAAGAGTTTTTTCTTTTTAAATATTTTTAAAAGTGTCATTAAATAGCAATTAAAGTGAAAGCCAAAAAAAAGAAAAGCATCTCATTTAATTAATATTCTAAGCAGAAGGTATAGAAAATGCTGCTGTTTTCTATAGGTATGTTGTGAGTTTTTCAGATAGTTAAAGAGATCCTATTTATTACAAGAAATTTAATTTATTTTGCTATAGAATATCATTCAAATGTAAACATTTTTTTTTAAATATATGCATTTTTTTGCTGCAGTTATTTTTCAGTAGTCAAACTCCCATCACCATTTGCCTTATTTGGAGGTGCCGATCTTTACTTGTTAATGGAGTAGTCAAGGTTAGCCACAGTCATGTTAGCAAAAACTGCATTTACTGTATGTCCAGTCGTTATCTGTTAAGTCCATTTAGAGAAAGATATGCAGCAAGATTAGCATTGATAAGACTATAGTGTGCATTTAGCGTTTTGAGAATTAAAAAAAAACAAAATTTTTTAGAGTTATATTACATGAAAATGGGAGGAAATTACAATTGAAAGTAGAATGCAAAGTTGTTTTGCCATCTATAATCAAACACATTTTTTTATTACAGTGTCAAGGAGTTTACTGTCGCTTTAAACATAACAGATGAGCATTTAATGAGATTGTTACTCTTGTAACTCACTTTTAATCGTCCCAATTCGACCACAGCAAAGTAGGTGAGATATGATATGGGAAAGCTAGAATATGCCATGGCAACAATATACAAGGCCTACTTATCAAGCCGTCAACTTACTTGCATTCAACGGCAACAATACGCTCGCCTGACATCGCCTAGCATCACGGCCGCGGACCTGAATACGCTCTCCATATTTATATAAAAAGCTGTCAAAAAGCCGTGCACCAAGTACGGGGCGATGAACAGAGAACTGTTGTTATTATTATTATTATCGGTTATTTGTAGAGCGCCAACAGATTCCGCAGCGCTATAAACAAAGGGGGAGTACAACAAAACAATTATAGGGTAGAGGGCCCTGCCAAGAGTTGCACTGTTGTAGTTAGCTCTTAAGAAGGTGATCTACAAACAGCTGGACTTTTAGGCTTACATGCTAAGAGGGTTCAGGGGATTGCAGTGGAGGAGAGGAACTGGTATTAGGAAAGGTTAGCGTAGGTTGTATGCGTCCCTGAACAGTAGAGTCTTTAGGGAGCACTTGAAGCTTTTAAAACTAGAAGAGAGTCTTGTGGAGCGAGGCAGAGAGCTCCACAAGATGGGAGCCAGTCTGGAGAAG
Organism: Bombina bombina; assembly: GCF_027579735.1. Taxonomy (NCBI): domain Eukaryota; kingdom Metazoa; phylum Chordata; class Amphibia; order Anura; family Bombinatoridae; genus Bombina; species Bombina bombina. The sequence goes on from NC_069504.1 coordinate 572,501,384, forward strand.
TCCTGTAAACGGGAGTGCGATGAGGTGACAAGAGAGGAGGAGAGTAGGAGGTCATGAGCAGAGCGAAGGGGACGGGAGGGAGAGTATCTGGAGACAAGGTCTGAGATGTAGGGGGGAGCAGTGCAGTTGAGGGCTTTGTATGTAAGAGTGAGAGTTTTGTGTTTGATCCTAGAGGCAAGAGGAAGCCAGTGAAGGGATTGGCAGAGAGGCGCAGCAGATGAAGAGCGACGTGTAAGGAAGATGAGCCTGGCAGAGGCATTTATTATGGATTGTAAAGGAGCTAGGCGGCAGGCTGGGAGACCAGAGAGGACAGAGTTGCAGTAATCAAGGCGGGAAAGAATGAGAGAGTGGATTAAAATCTTAGTTGTGTCTTGTGTAAGGAAGTGTCTAATTTTAGAGATGTTTTTAAGGTGGAAGCGGCAGGCTGTAGCCAAGGACTGAATGTGAGGAGTGAAGGAAAGATCTGAGTCAAATGTGACCCCGAGACATCGGGCATGCGGGGTAGGGGTAATGATGGAGTTGTCGACAGTTATAGAGATATTGGGGGTGGAGATTTTGGAAGAAGGGGGGAAAATGAGGAGCTCGGTTTTGGAGAGATTTAGCTTGAGGTAGTGAGAGGACATCCAGGAAGAGATGTGAGAAAGACAGTTAGTGACACGGGTTAGCAAGGAGGGAGATAGTTCTGGTGCAGAGAAGTAGATTTGGGTGTCATCGGCGTACAAATGATATTGGAAACCGTGGGACGTAATTAGGGAACCTAATGATGACGTATAGATTGAGAAGAGAAAGGGACCGAGGACAGAGCCTTGCGGTACTCCGACAGAAAGTGGTGACGGGGCAGAGGAGGCCCCAGAGAGGGCAACACTGAAGGTACGGTTTGACAGGTAGGAAGAGAGCCATGAAAGGGCTGTATCACAGATGCCGAAGGATTGGAGGGTTTGGAGCAAAAGAGGGTGGTCGACAGTGTCAAAGGCTGCGGACAGATCAAGGAGGATAAGCAGAGAGAAGTGGCCTTTTGATTTAGCTGTAAGTAGGTCGTTGGTGACCTTAACAATAGCTGTCTCTGTGGAGTGATAGGGACGAAATCCAGATTGCAGCGGGTCAAGAAGGGAGTTTAACGTAAGGAAATGGGATAGGCGTGCATATACTAGTTTTTCGAGAAGCTTTGAAGCAAGAGGCAGGAGGGAAATAGGGCGGTAGTTGGATGGGGAGGTAGGATCAAGGGAAGGTTTTTTGAGGATAGGTGTGACCAGTGCATGTTTCATCAATGAGGGAAATGTACCAGTGCTGAGGGAGAGGTTGAAAATGTGTGTTAATATAGGGGTAAGGGTAGCAGAGAGAGAGGGGAGCAGCTGTGAGGGGATAGGGTCAAGGGGACAGGTAGTGAGATGAGAGCGAAGTATTAGTGCCGAAACTTCTTCCTCAGTAACAGGGGAGAATGAACTAAGTTTCGGGTTATGAGGGTTGTGGTTGAGTGAGAGTATTTGAGGGGGGGAGAGAATGGAATTGTGTTGAGAGCTGATTTCATGTCTGATGGAGTCAATTTTGTTAATGAAGTGACTGGCAAAGTCTTGAGCTGATAGAGAAGTTGTATTAGGAAGTGGGGGAGGGCGGAGGAGAGTATTGAAAGTGGAGAACAGACGTTTTGGGTTTGAAGAAAGATTAGAGATAAGAGTAGAGAAGTAGTGTTGCTTGTGGAGATTAAGGGCAGAGTAGTAGGAGTTCAAGATGAATTTGTAATGAAGAAAATCAGCTGAACTCCGTGATTTTCTCCAATGCCGTTCAGCAGTACGGGAACATCTGCGTAGGTACCGTGTCAGAGGAGTATGCCAGGGCTGGGGATGAGTGTGTGATTTCCGAGCAGTGGTAAGAGGGGCGAGAATGTCAAGGACGGATATAAGGGTGGAATTATAGTGGCAGATAGATTGTTCAGGGCAGGAAAAGGAGGAGAAGGATGAGAGGAGCGGTTTAAGGGAATTAGCGAGTTGTTGCTGATCTAAAGACCTAATGCTTCTGTGAAGTTTGGTGTGAGGAGTAGAAGGTGGGAAAGTTGTAGGAAGGGATGATATGTTGCAGGTAAGGAGATGGTGGTCAGAAAGAGGAAAAGGGGAGTTTGAGAAGTTTGAGAGAGTGCATCGATAGCTAAAGATCAGGTCAAGAGAGTGACCATCTTTGTGAGTGGGAGAATCAGTCCATTGTGACAGACCGAAAGAGGAAGTGAGTTGCAGAAGTTGTTTAGCAGATGAGGCAGTGGGATTGTTAAGGGGGATGTTGAAGTCGCCAAGAATGAGGGCAGGGGTGTCTGAGGAAAGGAAATAGGGTAGCCAGGCGGCCAAGTGATTTAGAAATTGAGTTGCGGAGCCAGGGGGTCGGTATATGACTGCAACACGTACAGAGAGAGGGGAGAATAAGCGAATCATGTGGGTTTCGAATGAGGGAAAAGTGAGGGAAGAGATAGGATGTATTTGTTGAAAGGTGCAACGAGAGGAAAGTAAAATACCTACACCACCTCCTTGTCTATTACCAGACCTAGGAGTGTGGCTGAAGTGGAGACCCCCATGTGACAGAGCAGCAGTGGATGCTGTGTCTAGGGGAGAGAGCCAGGTTTCTGTTAGGGCCAGAAGGTTGAGGGAGCGGGAGATGAAGAGGTCGTGTATAGAAGTGAGTTTTGTTGCAAACAGAGCGAGAGTTCCAGAGTACACAAGTGAAAGGGGTAGTGGCTTTAGATGAAAGAGGAATGTGAGTAAAGTGTGCATAGCTTTGTTTTCTGAGTCTATGGGATGGTACACATGGATGTGCATGGCTTGTCAGTGGTTGGGGACCAGGATTAGGGCAGATGTCACCAGCAGTAAGTAGAAGCAAGAGGGAGAGTGACATGAGATGAGATACAGAATTGCAGTAGTGAGACTGCTTTTGGGATGAGCTGCAGGGGGTAGAGAGAGTGTTTAGGAATAGGTAAAGTTCATGAGTAGAAAAGTAAGGTGAGTTTAAGAGATATGGGCTAATGAACAGTGCAGGTGGAGAGGGAGAAGGAGTAATTGAATAGTGTAGTTTGTTATAGAGACAAAGGGTAGCAAAAAGGAATATGAATATATTGAGCATTTTTACAGAATTGTGAACCAGTTAAAAACATAAGACACAGAATTACTGTAACAATTGCATAAGGGAACCAAAGGTATATGAAACATAATATAATAAAAGTACTGTGTATTCTATGGGGTTAAGGGAATGGAAGGATGTGCTGATCAGTGTTTGCACCTGTCATTTCAGGAGAGTGAAAGTTGTGTGGGAGACTATCTATAAATGAGGAAATGAGGAAATGAGCTTGGGGTGGGTAGGGTGGGAGGGAAGCTGTTTTCCAGAAGGCTACCTGTAGTAAGTTAGATGGCAGTTGTTGCAGCTGAGTGGAAAAGTCTGTGTAATTTCTCTGAGTTTGGGAGAGGATGTGTTGGAAATCAAACTAAAGGAGAGAGATATTAGGTTAATGATGGTCCAGCAAGATTGTGTTAAAGGAGTGGGAGGGTACATATAAGCTGGGGGTCAGTAATGCAGAAACAGAAAAAAACAAAAACCAAAAAAAAAAAACCACATCAACAAAATATTACAGAGATAAGAATGAGACTGAGGTATACCAGGGGTGAAATAAAACCATTAAACAAATATACAGATAACTGGGCAATAGCTGCTTAAGCTAACTTAACATAATGGCAGACATAAAATTGATAAAATATGCAATGAGCTAGAGCTATGCAAATTATGACTAGCACAGCCTGTAATTACAGAGTCATGGTAGTATATACATTTAAAATAAAAACAAAACAAAAGGAATTATCACTAAATATACAAACACATACAATAAAACAACTTGATAGGTAAAATATGATGAGGCTGTTTTCCAGAAGGCTACCTGTAGTAAGTTAGATGGCAGTTGTTGCAGCTGAGTGGAAAAGTCTGTGTAATTTCTCTGAGTTTGGGAGAGGATGTGTTGGAAATCAAACTGTAGTAAGTTAGATGGCAGTTGTTGCAGCTGAGTGGAAAAGTCTGTGTAATTTCTCTGAGTTTGGGAGAGGATGTGTTGGAAATCAAACTGTAGTAAGTTAGATGGCAGTTGTTGCAGCTGAGTGGAAAAGTCTGTGTAATTTCTCTGAGTTTGGGAGAGGATGTGTTGGAAATCAAACTGTAGTAAGTTAGATGGCAGTTGTTGCAGCTGAGTGGAAAAGTCTGTGTAATTTCTCTGAGTTTGGGAGAGGATGTGTTGGAAATCAAACTGTAGTAAGTTAGATGGCAGTTGTTGCAGCTGAGTGGAAAAGTCTGTGTAATTTGTCTGAGTTTGGGAGAGGATGTGTTGGAAATCAAACTGTAGTAAGTTAGATGGCAGTTGTTGCAGCTGAGTGGAAAAGTCTGTGTAATTTCTCTGAGTTTGGGAGAGGATGTGTTGGAAATCAAACTGTAGTAAGTTAGATGGCAGTTGTTGCAGCTGAGTGGAAAAGTCTGTGTAATTTCTCTGAGTTTGGGAGAGGATGTGTTGGAAATCAAACTGTAGTAAGTTAGATGGCAGTTGTTGCAGCTGAGTGGAAAAGTCTGTGTAATTTCTCTGAGTTTGGGAGAGGATGTGTTGGAAATCAAACTGTAGTAAGTTAGATGGCAGTTGTTGCAGCTGAGTGGAAAAGTCTGTGTAATTTCTCTGAGTTTGGGAGAGGATGTGTTGGAAATCAAACTGTAGTAAGTTAGATGGCAGTTGTTGCAGCTGAGTGGAAAAGTCTGTGTAATTTCTCTGAGTTTGGGAGAGGATGTGTTGGAAATCAAACTGTAGTAAGTTAGATGGCAGTTGTTGCAGCTGAGTGGAAAAGTCTGTGTAATTTCTCTGAGTTTGGGAGAGGATGTGTTGGAAATCAAACTGTAGTAAGTTAGATGGCAGTTGTTGCAGCTGAGTGGAAAAGTCTGTGTAATTTGTCTGAGTTTGGGAGAGGATGTGTTGGAAATCAAACTGTAGTAAGTTAGATGGCAGTTGTTGCAGCTGAGTGGAAAAGTCTGTGTAATTTCTCTGAGTTTGGGAGAGGATGTGTTGGAAATCAAACTGTAGTAAGTTAGATAGCAGTTGTTGCAGCTGAGTGGAAAAGTCTGTGTAATTTCTCTGAGTTTGGGAGAGGATGTGTTGGAAATCAAACTGTAGTAAGTTAGATGGCAGTTGTTGCAGCTGAGTGGAAAAGTCTGTGTAATTTCTCTGAGTTTGGGAGAGGATGTGTTGGAAATCAAACTGTAGTAAGTTAGATGGCAGTTGTTGCAGCTGAGTGGAAAAGTCTGTGTAATTTCTCTGAGTTTGGGAGAGGATGTGTTGGAAATCAAACTGTAGTAAGTTAGATGGCAGTTAACTGACAGTCATCGATCTCGCTGCTATTCGGCTATTTCACAGTTTTATTTATACCTTGTCACTAAACGCCGCCACTATACTAAACTGTTTAACCCCTATCCCGCCGCTCCCCGACGCCTGCCTCAACTTTAATAACCCCGCCGCAGCTAAATAATGGTATTAACCCCTATCCCGCCACTACCGGATCCCGCCGCAACTAAATAAAGGTATTAACCCCATCCCGCCACTCCCGACCCCGCCGCAACTAAATAAAGGTATTAACCCCTATCCCGCCGCTCCAGGACCCTGTCGCAACTAAATAAATGTATTAACCCCTAAACCTCTGGTCTCCCACATCACTACCACTTACTAAACCTATTAACCCCTAAACCGCCAGCCCCCACATCGCCATAAACTAAATTAACCTATTAACCCCTAAACCTAACAACCCACTAACTTTATATTAAATATTAACTCATCCCTATCTTATAATAATTTTAAACTTACCTTTAGATTTAAATTAAACTATATTAAACTACTAATTAATCTACCCTAACTATTAAACTAAAATTACATTAAACTATATTAAACTAATAATTAATCTACCCTAACTATTATACTAAAATTACATTAAACTACCAATTAAATTAACTATATTATATATTTAAAAACCTAACCCTACTCAAATAATTTAAATCTATAATTACAAATTTCAAAGTTACAAAAAATTAAAAAATAAGTTACAAAAAATAACAAACACTAAGTTACAAAAAAAATAAACACTAAGTTACACAAAATAAAAAATAAATTATCAAATATTTAAACTAATTACACCTAATCTAAGAGCACTATGAAAATAAAAAAGCCCCCCCAAAATATAAAAAACCCTAGCCTGCAATAACCTACCAATGGCCCTTAAAAGGGCCTTTTGCGGGGCATTGCCCAATAGAAATCAGCTCTTTTACCTGTAAATAAAAAAATACAAATACCCCCCCCAACAGTAAAACCCACCACCCACCTAACCAACCCCCCAAATAAAAACCTAATCTAAAAAAACCTAAGCTCCCTATTGCCCTGAAAAGGGTATTTGTATGGGCATTGCCCTTAAAAGGGCATTTAGCTCTTTTCCAAAAGCCCAAACCCTAATCTAAAATTAAAACCCACCCAATAAACCCTTAAAAAAGCCTAACACTAACCCCCGAAGATCCACTTACAGTTTCTGAAGAGCTGAATTCCATCCTCAACAAAGCAGCAGAAGTCCTCATCGAAGCCAGCAGAAGTCTTCATCCAAGTGGGCCGACGTCTTCATCCAACCGTGAAAAGACGGATAGTATCCAGCACTTCAACCCAGGAACCAGGGGACCAAAGCAAGTAGCTGCCAACTTGCAAAAGACAGTATAAAATACAGACAAGGTGGTCTCCTTATGATATTCCTTCTTTATTTGTGGACATGAGGAACAGGAACAAATAAAGTCACGACGTTTCGGGGCTATGCCCCTTAATCATGTGATAACATCACTCATTACACACCTGTGATTTATAGGCAGTACCTGGGAATTTTAACCCTTACATTCTTAAAGGATCACAAAAATTTGTATATAGCGCCATCTTGTGTCACAATCAGTGTGAAATGAAAAAATTAAAAACAACAGATAAGAGGCCTCAATGGACTATTGTATACATATTATCAAGATTGATGGTAAATTTTGCAACAATTTAACAATTCACAGCTACAGTGGATCAACTTAGCTAAAAAAGTAAAAGTAAAACAAAAATGCATAATAAACAAAATATAAATAACAATGTATTTATATCGCTACATAGTCAGCAACAGCAACTCGAGGGAATCAGGACTGGCAATGGTCATAGAGATCTAAGATGCAGAATAAGAATACAAATTATATTGTGTAAATGATGAATGGACATAAATCCCAATAAGAAATTTTTTTTTATAAATGTAATAACTTATAAGTAATGATTTGTAAAAAATGAAAATTAATAGAAATTAATAAAAAGGAGTCCAATCTATTTCTCGGTTCATACCTTTAGGTTCCAGGGTATCGAGCTTAAATATCCAAAATGTTTCACGCTGTTTGAGCAATTGCTCCCTATTACCACCACGTCTGGGGGTACGGATTTGTTCGATAACCTGGAACCTAAGTTGATTAACCTGATGGCCTGCAGATAGAAAATGGTGGGCTACGGGTGCAGATAGTACCTTGCATCTAATATTGCTTTTATGTTCCGTGATGCGGTCCCCTATGCGTCTTGTCGACTCCCCCACATAGACACGCCCACATGGGCATTTGATTAAATAAACCACAAATTTTGTATTACAGGTAAAAAAATCTTTATAAATAAATTTATAACCATTATGTGGGTGCAAAAAATGGGGACTTTTAATGATAGACCCACAATTGCTACAGCCTAAACACGGGAAACAACCTAGGTTTTTCTTTGTAATGTAAGTCTGCCTACAAATTTTACTGGGACCCAAATCGGCCTTAACAAGAATGTCACGCAAATTTTTAGACCTTTTAAAGGCAGGCATAGGAAATTGTTGGAATTCTTTTATCTCTGCATTGCAGCTCTTCAAAATGCCCCAATGTCGGCGAATGATATTTGTTATTTGTTTACTCTGTCTGCAATATTCAGAGACAAAAGTCATTCTACTTTGATCAGTTCTAGAGGGTTTAGATTTCAAAAGTTCTTTTCTCTGCAAGGGTAAAACATCCTGAATGGTTTTATTAATCAAATCTAGAGGGTACCCGCGTTTCAAAAACTTATCACCCATTTCTGTCAATCTTATTTTTGAAATGTCATCATTAGCAACTATTCTCTTTACGCGTAGCATTTGGCTGCGTGGTAAAGATTTGACAAGAGATGGGTGGTGAGCACTGTTGAAACACAAAAGACTATTGCGGTCAGTTTTCTTAGTGTATATGTCAGTAAGAAAACCATAACCATTCTTAATCACAGATACATCTAGGAAATCAATCTTAGTTTCACTGCTGACCAAAGTAAGCTTAATGTTGGAAGTGGATAAATTAAGATCAGCAACAAAAGATTCCAGGGCCCCAACGTCGCCCAGCCAAATCCCAAAAATATCATCAATATAGCGCCACCAGGTGGCGCCATATCGATGAAAAAGAGGGTGTTCAAAAACAAATTTTTCCTCATAGGAATTCATATAGATATTGGCATAATTAGGGGCGACGTTGGAGCCCATGGCAGTACCCTGTAATTGTAAAAAGAAAGAATCTTCAAATAAAAAATAGTTGTTATATAAAATAACCTCTAATAACTGTAAAAGAAAATGAATCCTATCAGGGAGACCAATCGTCGCTGGTACCAATTCAATTTTTTCAAGTATAGCCATTTATTTGGATAAAGTATTGCGACCCCTGGTTGAGCAGTCATCTTCTTTTATCAAAGACACTAACAATTTTCTGATTAAATTAGATAATTTACAACTACAGACTGACAAATTCATTTTGTTCAGTCTAGATGTCGGCAGTCTTTATACCTCAATACCACACGCTAGTGGCATTGGTGCAGTTAGAAATGCTTTACAATCTAAAGGCATTTATTCCACTGATAGGATTGATTTTCTTTTACAGTTATTAGAGGTTATTTTATATAACAACTATTTTTTATTTGAAGATTCTTTCTTTTTACAATTACAGGGTACTGCCATGGGCTCCAACGTCGCCCCTAATTATGCCAATATCTATATGAATTCCTATGAGGAAAAATTTGTTTTTGAACACCCACTTTTTCATCGGTATGGCGCCACCTGGTGGCGCTATATTGATGATATTTTTGGGATTTGGCTGGGCGACGTTGGGGCCCTGGAGTCTTTTGTTGCTGATCTTAATTTATCCACTTCCAACATTAAGCTTACTTTGGTCAGCAGTGAAACTAAGATTGATTTCCTAGATGTATCTGTGATTAAGAATGGTTATGGTTTTCTTACTGACATATACACTAAGAAAACTGACCGCAATAGTCTTTTGTGTTTCAACTGTGCTCACCACCCATCTCTTGTCAAATCTTTACCACGCAGCCAAATGCTACGCGTAAAGAGAATAGTTGCTAATGATGACATTTCAAAAATAAGATTGACAGAAATGGGTGATAAGTTTTTGAAACGCGGGTACCCTCTAGATTTGATTAATAAAACCATTCAGGATGTTTTACCCTTGCAGAGAAAAGAACTTTTGAAATCTAAACCCTCTAGAACTGATCAAAGTAGAATGACTTTTGTCTCTGAATATTGCAGACAGAGTAAACAAATAACAAATATCATTCGCCGACATTGGGGCATTTTGAAGAGCTGCAATGCAGAGATAAAAGAATTCCAACAATTTCCTATGCCTGCCTTTAAAAGGTCTAAAAATTTGCGTGACATTCTTGTTAAGGCCGATTTGGGTCCCAGTAAAATTTGTAGGCAGACTTACATTACAAAGAAAAACCTAGGTTGTTTCCCGTGTCTAGGCTGTAGCAATTGTGGGTCTATCATTAAAAGTCCCCATTTTTTGCACCCACATACTGGTTATAAATTTATTTATAAAGATTTTTTTACCTGTAATACAAAATTTGTGGTTTATTTAATCAAATGCCCATGTGGGCGTGTCTATGTGGGGGAGTCGACAAGACGCATAGGGGACCGCATCACGGAACATAAAAGCAATATTAGATGCAAGTTACTATCTGCACCCGTAGCCCACCATTTTCTATCTGCAGGCCATCAGGTTAATCAACTTAGGTTCCAGGTTATCGAACAAATCCGTACCCCCAGACGTGGTGGTAATAGGGAGCAATTGCTCAAACAGCGTGAAACATTTTGGATATTTAAGCTCGATACCCTGGAACCTAAAGGTATGAACCGAGAAATAGATTGGACTCCTTTTTATTAATTTCTATTAATTTTCATTTTTTACAAATCATTACTTATAAGTTATTACATTTATAAAAAAAAATTTCTTATTGGGATTTATGTCCATTCATCATTTACACAATATAATTTGTATTCTTATTCTGCATCTTAGATCTCTATGACCATTGCCAGTCCTGATTCCCTCGAGTTGCTGTTGCTGACTATGTAGCGATATAAATACATTGTTATTTATATTTTGTTTATTATGCATTTTTGTTTTACTTTTACTTTTTTAGCTAAGTTGATCCACTGTAGCTGTGAATTGTTAAATTGTTGCAAAATTTACCATCAATCTTGATAATATGTATACAATAGTCCATTGAGGCCTCTTATCTGTTGTTTTTAATTTTTTCATTTCACACTGATTGTGACACAAGATGGCGCTATATACAAATTTTTGTGATCCTTTAAGAATGTAAGGGTTAAAATTCCCAGGTACTGCCTATAAATCACAGGTGTGTAATGAGTGATGTTATCACATGATTAAGGGGCATAGCCCCGAAACGTCGTGACTTTATTTGTTCCTGTTCCTCATGTCCACAAATAAAGAAGGAATATCATAAGGAGACCACCTTGTCTGTATTTTATACTGTCTTTATCCAACCGGGCAGAAGTCTTCATCCAGACGGCATCTTCTATCTTCATCCATTCGGCGTGGAGCGGCTCCATCTTCAAGACATCTGGCGCGGAGCATCCTCTTCTGAGGACGTCTTCTTCGAATGAAGGTTCCTTTATATGACGTCATCCAAGATAGCGTCACTTAGATTCTGATTGGCTGATAGATTTCTATCAGCCAATCAGAATTAAGTTTGAAAAAACCCTATTGGCTGTTGTAAAAACAGCGGGTGAAGCGTAAAATATAGATGCCACATTTGGATGCGGTGCCGTATATGTGATTGCCAGATTCGCCAAAAATTGTTGACACTGGCTTTTGGGGGAGACGCCGTATATGTAATCTCGCCATAGTCTGAAACTCCAAGTGAGTAGTAGATTTTTTGAGAAAAAAAGGGTATATTTTGTTCCAAGACGATGCAGGCATAAAAAATAAATGGCATCACAAAGTCTTAGCTGAACTCAACATAGTAAGCAGCCAAAAAAGAAATGGTCTGACCGGTTTCGGTCCTTGCGACCGTAATTATAGACCTACATTATTTACTGATTAGTTAGTTTAAAAAAGGTTAAGAACATTGTCATTGGTTGCTTTACCTAATTGAGTAATTGATTAATAGTTAACCCTTAGTAGAGCTGAGCATAATGAGAGAGCATACCAAGAGGTCCTGCTAACAAATGTGTATATATGTTAATAGAAGAATACCAAATATAGTTGATATACAACACGTCAGTATTTTATAATACAGCATAATGCAATGCTTAATCAGGATATACATTCTCTCTGGTAGCAGATATACATTTATAGTGTTCTATCATTCAAAACTACAACTCTGCCTCCACTTGTACAGATATATGTGTAAACCCTGAACCCCCCCTTATTAGATATATCCTGACAGCAGGAATAGATATTTTATTTCTATCTAAGTGTATACATATTTTGGTAGTATATCACAAACCACATATCCATTTAATGTATATATTTGACAGCCATAGTAACGGATATGTTATGGTCATTCTGGGAGTCTTACTTGGATACCACCAAAGAATGAACTATATCACTTCATGAATCATAATATCCTCATTCTACAAAATAAGTTTGATTTTAATATACATACTCATACATATAAAAAAGGGGGGCGAAGAAGGGGAAGGGGGAGGTGGGGTGGGGAAAGTAAGATAAATGAGGAGGTTATTTAACTATTAGTTATTCTAGTTTTCTAAAAAATTCTATGGCCTTTAACCCGAATCGGTGAGGGATACTGGAGTACAATGACACAACGTCAATTGTTAACCAGCTGTAGCCATTTCTCCACTCAATATTCTCCATTTTTATTAGAGCATATGTTGGGTCTCTTATGTAACTTGGTAGTTTGTGTACCAGTTACTGAAATTGATCTATCCAATTAGACAAAGGCTCCAGTAGGGACCCTATACCCGCCACTATGGATCTACCCTTAAGGTCAATGAGGCTCTTGTGAACCTTCGGAAGATGGTGGAAAATGGGTATGGTACCGAAGGGATTCAATTTTGAATTTGACATCATTCATTTTTGGCAGAGGTGATTATGGTGGTTTGGTCTCTGATGCACCTGTTCACAGATTAGACTACTGGATTATTAAAACACTAACATATGGTTTTATTTGAAGGCTCACTCCTGTATTTTGTAAAGAGGTAATGTCTTCTGTATACATTATGAGTTTTCAGGAAAATTGGGAAGAATAAGTGAGTTTTTTTTATATGGGATAAGTGAGTTTTTTTTATATGGGTAACATTCACATTGATAGGATATGGGATGGCAATTGATAGAGGTAGTGATGTCGCAAATAGTTTGCCGGCGAATAGTTCCCGGTGAACATAGAATGTTCGCGTTCGCCGCGGCGGGCGAACATATGCAATGTTCGATCTGCCCCCTATTCTTCATCATTGAGTAAACTTTGACCCTTTACCTCACAGTCAGCAGACACATTACAGCCAATCAGCAGCAGACACTCCCTCCCAGACCCTCCCAGCTCCTGCACAGCATCCATTTTAGATTAATTTGGAAGTTGCATTCTTAGTGAGAGGAGGGACAGTGTAGCTGCTGCTGATTTAATAGGGAAATCGATAGCTAGGCTAGTGTATTCAGTGTCCACTACAGTCCTGAAGGACTCATCTGATCTCTGCTGTAAGGACAGCACCCGAAAAAGCCAGTTTTAGGGCTAGAACATCAGTCTGTTTTTTTTTTTTCCTGTGTAATCTAATTGCAGTTGCCTGCCTGCCAGTGTGTGTGTCAGGCTCACAGCGTATACTGTGCCCACTTGCCCAGTGCCACCACTCATATCTGATTTAACAGTAGTGTACATTTAAAAAAACAACACTTTTTTGACTGTGAAATAATAGCAGACAGCTGCCAGTTCCCAAGATAGCCGCCAATAAGGCAGATGGGGAGGGTTAGAGAGCAGTTTTGGGGGGGATCAAGGAGGTTGGGGGCTAAGGGGGGGATGCTACACCATAGCATATGTAAATATGCTAAAAAAAAATTGAATTTTTTTAAAAAACCTTTTATTTTAGTACTGGCAGACTTTCTGCCAGTACTTAAGATGGCAGGGACAATTGTGGGGTGGGGGAGGGAAGGGAGCTGTTTGGGAGGGATCAGGGGGTCTGATGTGTCAGGTGGGAGGCTGATCTCTACACTAAAGCTAAAATTTACCCTGCAAGCTCCCTACAAACTACCTAATTAACCCCTTCACTGCTAGCCATAATACACGTATTATGCGCAGCAGCATTTAGCGGCCTTCTAATTACCAGAAAGCAACGCCAAAGTCATATATGTCTGCTATTTCTGAACAAAGGGGATCCCAGCGAAGCATTTACAACCATTTGTGCCATAATTGCACAAGCTGTTTGTAAATGATTTCAGTGAGAAACCTAAAATTGTGAAAAATTTTACGTTTTTTTTTTTATTTGATCGCATTTGGCGGTGAAATGGTGGCATGAAATATACCAAAATGGGCCTAGATCAATACTTTGGGTTGTCTACTACACTACACTTAAGCTAAAATTAACTCTACAAGCTCCCTACATGCTCCCTAATTAACCCCTTCACTGCTGGGCATAATACACGTGTGATGCACAGCTGCATTTAGCGGCCTTCTACTTCCCATAAAGCAATGCCAAAGTCATATATGTCTGCTATTTCTGAACAAAGGGGATCCCAGAGAAGCATTTACAACCATTTATGCCATAATTGCATAAGTTGTTTGTAAATAATTTCTGTGAGAAACCTAAAGTTTGTGAAAAAGTGAACAATTTTTTTTTATTTGATCGCATTTGGCGGTGAAATGGTGGCATGAAATATACCAAAATGGGCCTAGATCAATACTTTGGGATGTCTTCTAAAAAAAAAATATATACATGTCAAGGGATATTCAGGTATTCCTGACAGATATCAGGGTTCCAATGTAACTAGCGCTCATTTTGAAAAAAAGTTGTTTTGAAATAGCAAAGTGCTTCTTGTATTTATTTCCCTATAACTTGCAAAAAAAGCAAAGAACATGTTAACATTGGGTATTTCTAAACTCAGGACAAAATTTAGAAACTATTTAGCATGGTTGTTTTTTGGTGGTTGTAGATGTGTAACAGATTTTCAGGGCCTGCCAGGGCACAGTGTCACACCAGTGCAACTCATATCTGGTGTAACAGTAGTGTACATTTAAAAAAAAAAAAAAGTTTTTGACTGTAATAGATTGAATAGCAGTTAGTTGTCGGCAAGCGTGTGTGTCAGGCCTACAGAGTCTACTCTGCCAACTTCTGCCAGTGCACAGTGCCACTCATATCTGTTGTCACAGTAGCTTGCACGCATAGTACCACTAATCGAAAAAAAAATGACAGGCAGAGGCAGGCCACCCCGCAGGGCCGTCGTGGCCGTGGTGCTGTGATTCCCTTTGGCCCTAGAATAATGCCCAGTGTTCAGAGGCCGCGTACCCTGAAATTGAAAAGTTCTGAGGACATAGTTGACTGGCTAACACAGGACACCCAATCTTCTACAGCTTCCGCTCGGAACCTTGATGCACCATCCTCCTCCAGCTTAGCTTCGGGCACCTCTCAAGTTACCACTCGCCCGCCTGCCGCCACCACCAACACTAGCACCACAGCCGCTTTACTCGATCTGTCAGAGGAGTTATTTACACATCAGTTGGAAGAAATGAGTGATGCGCAACCATTATTGCCAGAGGATGTAGATAACAGGGATATGTCTCAGTCAGGCAGCATTACACACATGGACGTACGGTGTGATGATGATGATGTTGTATCCGCTGCAGGAGTTTGGTCTGTCACTGTGAAGCGGGCGTAACCCTTACACTACCTGATCGATACAACATCATACCTGATGTTTTAAAGCACGTTATTCAAAACAATTTAGGAATGTTAGGTGATTTATGCCCTTTATGGCTTAAAACCAGACTCTGCATCAACTATGAAATTTTCCATGGGAGTTTTGCAATGGATCCCCCTCCGGCATGCCACAGTCCAGGTGTTAGTCCCCTTGAAACAACTTTCCCATCACTATTGTGGCCAGAAAGAGTCCCTGTGGGTTTTAAAATTCGCCTGCCCATTAAAGTCAATAGCGGTTCGCCCGGTTCGCCGGTTTGCGAACTTTTGCAGAAGTTCGCGTTTGCCGTTCTCGAACCCAATTTTTTATGTTCGCGACATCACTAGATAGGAGTAACTATCTTTTCCTGCTATGGCCAAGGTCAGGATAGTGGATTAGTCAGTGTACCACCCTGGGACTCGGTTTAGGTTTAAACGGTGAACTCCCGAGTTTACCTTTCCCATATGAAAACTAGAATAATTAATAGTTAAGTAACCTCATTTATCTTACTTTTTTTCTCAAGCCTATACGGAGCACTGGGGCTCCCTCATACACCAGACGAAGCACACCTCCAAAACAGGAGCCAATTTGCAGGCCACGCATGCTGGACCCGTGACATCACAACGTCAAACACAGACTGAAGATTTTTGCTGACAGTGGAGCCGACCAGAGGAAAGGGAGACAAAGTGGTTAGGAGCAGAGAAGGTAATGGAGCAAGGTTCCCCTCAGCTAACCATTTGATGCCGCTTGTTACCCTAGGCGGATCCGGCGGACACAGCACTGGGTGAGTCTCTTTATTACTGCTTATGGAGTGGGACATTGTCATACAGCAAATGTGTATTACGTTATCTGCCAAACACTGCCGTTTTCCATTTCTCTGATTTCACATCAAACACTTTAGCACAGAGGTAGGAGGGACATGGTCCCGGTCCTCTGAGTTTGCTTGCAAATAAGTGCTGCTATATGGGTAACACCCGGATGGGACATGTAGGTGCTGGTTGTGAATATATAGAAAGGAACTCCCACAGAACTATTTGTAGACAAATTTCCAAAGTTATGTCTATTTCCACTCCCAATGCATCATGTGACAGCCATCAGCCAATCACAGATGCATATACATATATTCTGTGTATTCTTGCACATGCTCAGTAGGAGCTAGTGACTCAAAAAGTCTAAATATAAAAAGACTTTGCACATTTTGTTAATGAAAGTAAATTGGAAAGTTGTTTAAAATGACATGTTCTATCTGAATGTAAAAGTTTAATTTTGAGTTGAGTGTCCCTTTAATGGGACAGTAAAGCCAAAAGAACCAAACAAAATTGATAATAAAAGTGAACTATAAAGTTCATTAACATTACGTGCTTCGTCCTATCAATTTAAGGTTAATTTTGACTTTATCATCACTTTAATTGCTGAACTTTACTATGTACTGTATATATCAACAACATTAGTTTTATAATCTTTTAATAAAAGTATGTGAAATATCAACTTAATCCTTATTCATTGTGAATCATTGAAAATAATTATTTCAATTGCCACTTGACACAATTATTTCCTTATAGAAATCTGAAGGTGCTTGAATCACGTTCTTTTATTTATGGTACATGGTAGCTACCATGACTGCTTATTAATATATTTTGGTTTAAATGTATACACTTTATATTCACTTAATTAGATTATTAGTACAATGAAGCCAACATCCTTATTCTGTTATATATGTGAAGTGAACACACTATCGTCTACCTTTTTACTCTGAATCCTTAAAACCAGTAAAACATTCTCCTTGCCTATTAGCCATATATATGTTTCACTATATATCTGCAGATCTGCTTCTCTTTACCTACATCTGTAGGCCAAGATTCCAATTTAATTATTTTTGATTAAGATTAGTTGTATGTTTTTTTCTGTAATTACTTGTTTTATGGTCAGGGATAGGCACAGGGATTCGGAGCTTGATAAATATGCCCCTTTATCAAGCTCCGAATGGAGCATGATGCACCGTGTTTTTGGCGAGCCTGCAGGCTCGCCAGAAACAGCAGTTATGAGGCAGCGGTCACAAAGACCGCTGCTCCATAACCTGTCCGCCTGCTCTGAGCAGGCGGACAGACATCGCCGGAAATCAACCCGATCGAGTACGATCGGGTTGATTGACACCCCCCTGCTGGTGGCCAATTGCAGGGGGTGGCGTTGTACCAGCCGCTCTGCCGTATTCAGCGAGGTCTGTCGGACCTGATCCGCACTGTCGGATCAGGTCCGACAGACCTTGATAAATATAGGCCAAAGGCTGTGGCTGACTTTTTCCAAAGTACAGACATTAGCGAAGGACACCAAGGTACATTTGAAATTAAAAACATTATTTTATAGTGCTTGGTGTTATTATACTGATGCAGATACCACTGTTTCTATAACCAGCCCTCCTCTAGCTATACCCATGAGCCAGTGTCACTACTGTGTTATTATATAGTGATGGGTGTTATTATACTAATGCAGATACCACTGATCCTATAACCAGCCCTCCTCTGGCTATACCCATGTGCCAGTGTCACTACTGTGTCATTATATAGTGATGGGTGTTTTTATACTGATGCAGATACCACTGATCCTATAACCAACCCTCCTCTGGCTATACCAATGAGCCAGTGTCACTACTGTGTCATTATATAGTGATGGGTGTTAGTATACTATTTCAGATACCACTGATCCTATAACCAACCCTCCTCTGGCTATACCCATGTGCCAGTGTCACTACTGTGTCATTATATAGCACTGGGTGTTATTATACTGATGCAGATACCACTGATCCTATAACCAGCCCTTGTCTGGCTATACGAATGTGCCAGTGTCACTACTGTGTCTTTGTATAGAGCTGGGTGTTATTATACAGATGCAGATACACATCCAGTATTTCACTCAGGCTTTATTTATTCCATAACTTATCACCCAATATCTTTAGCAGTCTCTTGACAAGCCACTAACTTTATTCACTCTACATATTTTTTTATTACTATTATTTAATTCTGTCCCCTTTAATAGTACACTCTAAAATATGCACAAAAACAAAACAAAACAAACATTCAAGAAAAATAAAATAAAGTGAAATACGAGGCATTAACACAATATGAGATACTTCACAGATCCAATTGTGTCTTTCTAAATCCCTTGTTCTGTGTCAAAGGTCAGATGAAATGACACCCCATAATGCACTTCCTCAGCCACTTGTTTTCATCTAACAGATTGTCCAGGCAAATTTGTTTGTATCCAGCAAATTACTTTAACATAACAAAATACACATGTGCAAATTTAACAATTATTGGTACTTACAGAACCTGTTTACAAGGTGTTGCACTTGTAATAATGTTTTCCTGCATTGCTAGCAATTCATTTTTCAGTTTTAGATATCATGTTTTGGGTCATTTAACAGCATGAAAACAGATAGAACATTACATTTAAAACAACTTCTCTTTTTACTTATATTATGTCCTTTGCTTTGTTCCTTAAGTATTCTTTGCTGAAAAGCTTACCTAGGTAGGCTCAGGAGCAGCTGATGGCTGGAGCGCACACTGGTGGCTAGAAAAAATAGGTGAAGTGAGCCTCAATGAATATCAAACATAGGTTCTCTTAACAACGAGGCCTGTCAGCAGCCAAACAAGCATCCATCATTTTAGTTCTTGTGCTGATCTTTCTAAATATTCTTTGCAGTACATAAATATATATATATATATATATATATATATATATATATATATATATATATATACACTAGTTTAAAAAGTTCCTACTTGACACACTTTTCATATATATTATTGAAATATTTTATTTTTTCTTACATAACACTTAATTCTAACATCTTGTTCTCTCATTCATTATTATTTATGCACTCCATCTTTGTTCCTTTGTGCATCTCCACAGAAAGGTCTTTATGAACCTTAGTAAATGTATTAGTGCCTAGCAGCAAACAACAGTTCATGTTCTCAGTTTTGTGTTAGCAACTTACTAAAACCATGTAAAACACTCAACGTACCCACAGAAAAATATAGCCTTTTAATAATTTCTGCCATATGTTCTACAGTTCACCCTCCTTAGCTTGTGTGTCCTCATTTTGAACCTTTTACTAGGTAATGTTCTCTGTTATCAGTGACTGTACATTTTCAGTAGTGTCACATGGACATTTGTATAATCAGACATACCAGCTCTTTAACGTTATTTAAAAACACAATGGGCTAGGTGTATTAAAGCTCACTTTAATAAGCTGCTCTTCTAGGTCGGTCTAAAAACCCTATTGAAACCTTGGTTGCTTACATGGGGGCTTTCACTGTGTTTCTGGAATTGAAGGTAAGAAAAAAAAATAATAATAAAAAAATTATTTATATATACTAATACACTGAAAAGGATACACTCTAAATTCAGTGAGACATTGAGGGGTGCTTGAGTCGATATATTAGACATATTGAGGCCTATTTATCAAGCCGTCAACCGCAAATATGCTGGAATTCCACAGCGTATTTGTGGAGAGCTTGATTCCCCTTATTTATCAAAGCCTACAGACCGGCAAAAGTTGAAATCTGTGACGTAACATACGATCTGACGGTTTCAGTCTGACACAGATCAATGCTTACCTCATTGCAGATGTTCTGAATGCAAAATCGGCACTATCTGACTACTTTTGCTAGTTATCAAATTTCTGATCGGAACAGCCAATAGAATGCAAGCTCAATCTGATTGGCTGATTGGATCAGCCAATCGGATTGAACTTGAATCTGAATTGAATTTTCCTACCTTAATTCCGATTGGTTGATAGAATCCTATCAGCCAATCGGAATTCGAGGGACGCCATCTTGGATGACGTCATTTAAAGGAACCGTCATTTGGCGAGTAGGCGTCGGTAGAAGAGGATGGATCCGCGTCGGCTGGAAGAAGATGGCTCCGCTCCGGATGGATGAAGATTGAAGATGCTGCTTGATAGAAGACTTCAGCCCGATGATGGACCTCTTCAGCGCCCGCTTGGATCAAGACTTCAGCCCGATGATGGACCTCTTCAGCCCGATGATGGACTTCTTCAGCCCCACTTGGGCTTGGATGAAGACTTCGGAGGCTCCTCTGGACGGATCAGTGATACCCGAGGTGGTGAAGATAAGGTAGGGAGATCTTCAGGGGCTTAGTGTTAGGTTTATTTAAGGGGGGTTTGGGTTAGATTAGGGGTATGTGGGTGGTGGGTTGTAATGTTGGGGGGGGTATTGTATGTTTTTTTTTTACAGGAAAAAGAGCTGAATTCTTTGGGGCATGTCCCGCAAAAGGCCCTTTTAAGGGCTGGTAAGGTAAAAGAGCTTTTCTATTTGTATTTTAGAATAGGGTAGGGCATTTTTTTTATTTTGGGGAACTTTGTTATTTTATTAGGGGGCTTAGAGTAGGTGTAATTAGCTTAAAATTGTTGTAATCTTTTTCTAATGTTTGTAAATTATTTTTTTATTTTTTGTAACAGTTCTTTTTTTATTTTTTGTACTTTAGTCCCTTTTTTGTTCTACTAAATCCAAAGTTTTTAATGGCATTTTGTGATAAAATGTGAAAAAAGGTTGAACGACTCAGTTCAAAGAAAGATAGAGTGAGAACATAGTTTTGATTATTTATACTGTATTATTTAACTGTGTTTTTTATACTGTGTTTTTTAAAAAGGCTTAAAGTGCAGTGTCACTAAGTATTTGTCTCTAGCTAATGAAATATAATTCCTTGAATTTTGTGTTAACACTTAACTTCCGTTTAAATGTCTGTCAGTTTTGTGTTCAATTCTAGCTAATTTTTTTTTTTTTTAAATATTTATTTAAATCCAGCAAAGTGTACAATCAAAATAAATTCAACCTCTTTATGCCACGCAGGGCCAGGTAAACCATATTTCAGAGAACCTCAAAAAACAGTTTAAAACAATAAATTTGTTTTATCTTGATAAATTAATGGTCCCCTCAACATAAAGTTTGTAAACTAAACTGGGGTCTTTTCTATTTTATTTATATTGATTAAATAAAACACAAAACAAAACAAAACAACATAAAAAAAGAGAGAGAGAAAGAAAAAAAAAAAAAAAAAAAAGGACGGGAGGGGAGGGGGGAAGGGGGAGGAGGAAAGGGGAGTGAAGGAGGGAAAGGGGTAGAAAAAGGAGAAGGGATATAGGGATATAAACGGGGACCCCCCACGTCAGAACACATTCAGATCTCTACCAAGTGCCCAGGAGGACCAGTTCCGAGTTCCTGAAGGGGAATATAAGGTCATGCATTTCTGTGTCTTGTAGTGACTTAATGAAAGCAGACCATTTACTAAAGAATCGTCTGATATCTAAGTCATTGTCTAGGTTAGTATCCCTTTGTTCTAAGAGGCATTGTTTTTTCAGGCAGTTTTTTATCTCTGGGATAGATGGTATTGCCCTCGTCTTCCATTTTTTAAAGATAAGATATCTAGTTGCCAAGATAGATAAAAATATCAATTTGTCCTCTGGGTTATGATCCCCATGACGAAAACAATCAGTGACTGTGTAAGACCCGGATGGGAGATCCTAAGGGTTTTGTTGATCCAGAGCTCTAATTTATACCAGAGGTATCTTATTCTAGGGCGACTCCAAATCATATGTGTTATGTCCGCTGCAGGGAGTGAACATTTTGGACAATTATTAAAACTTGTATAGTGGATTTTGTCGCCTTTTTTGGGGGTGAAGTATGCATTGTTGAGAAGTTTAATGTGCATCTCACGCCATGTAGCTGAGAGAGAGACCTGAGCCACTTTGCAAATTGAACTTTGAATGATTTTTGTATCAATAATCGATTGTGGTAGTAGCTTATTCCATAAAGCAGTAATTTTCTCTAACTCTACATCACCTTTGCATGATTTAAGTAGCTGATAGCATGGGGAGATGGACCTAATGCCATTTTTAAACAGAGTGATCCAACCTTCCAGTTTTCCCATACTCCCGCTCCAGCCTGTCTCATTCACTAGTTTGAGTAGGAGATGTCTTACTTGTAGGAATGCAAAAAATTCCTTGTTGTTGATGTGGAACTCTGCTTTTAACTCGTCAAAGGGTTTGACAATGTTCCTTTCTGAGTCCCAAAGTTGCCACTTCCTGAAAATTCCTGAACTAACTCCTGCGGGGAATTTTGGATTTCCCTGTATTGGAAGATAGTGAGAGATTTTCCCATTTAGGGATAGTAGATTACCTATTCTCCACCAGGCCCTTAGTGGATTAGAAATAGATTTGAATCTTTTGATTCTGCCTGGTAGATCTTTTGGTGGGCAGTGAGCCAACGCTATCAACTGATACGGGCTACACATATTCTCTTCTAGGGGCTGATTCGTAACATAATTAATCTGGGATATCCAGTCGGCCACCACACTAAAAAGGCATAGGCAAATTTGGCAAATTTTGACTAAATTAATTATGGTAATTTTTAACTAACACTCTGCTGGAATGAAGACACACTTTCACCTTTATTCAAGCTATTTGGGAAAATATTGAGGGGGAGGGGGCGGTGCAGGTATTACAGTGAGGAGTTGTGTAATAATTATTGTGATGAATTCTTATTAGTATTTTATTTTTTTTTTTTTAATAATTTTTATTGAGGTAATATGGCAAACAAAAATTCAATTTAAAAAAGAAACATCATGGCAACATGTCCATTTGACATACATCAGGATTTACATGATGAATTAAACAAGCATGTCTTCACATCTGTAGAAATCTAAGTATATCCTAACCTAAAGGTACCTTTTCTAGCCATGTATATTACCTCATTTTACCTAAGTGCATAGGACAAATAACACAGATTAAAGCAACCAGCTAATTATAAGCCTAATTACAATGATCCCTTCGTAACATATGCAGGCTTGTGCTTGTCCTTAATATATTCAACAAAACTTATAATACATACAATTTAGTGTGGACAACAGAAGATAAGTCAGCAGATGATAATAATAATAATACGGCCTAACTTTCATACAAAGGCTCCAGATAAGAAGAGGTAGGCCCTTAAGTGTCCATAATATTCACATCAAAGCATAAAACAGTTTAACATAAAAATGTAATAATATAAGTCCTATACGCTGTATCTCAGAACCTCCCTAAAGTATTAAAAAATATGAATGGAACATACCTCGTTAGAAAAGTTAATGGGGCCTCTTGGACTGCGGGTATTGAAAATAAGTACAGGTAATTGTGGGGGGTTATATCTGCAAGGGCCCTCTAGGACCCAGCGCTTTAACATATACATCGTTTCTCTGGGGACATTTAGTGAGTTCCATGTGCATATTATATCAATAATATTCTACATCCGTAGAGGGGGAGAAAGCATACTCAGAAATATAGTTTTCGTTACCTCCTGGGAAAATATAGAATGTCTTAACGGCTCACCCCATCTCGGCCGTCGGCAGAGCAAATCCATGTGTTTATAATTAACCTATAGGATAGATGGCCTGTTATATAAACTATTCAGCTCTCCCCCTTCAGCCAGGATACAAGTACTATGCTCCAGAGCACAGCTAGAAGAAATATAACTTCAGGCAGTAGCTGGAGTCTGTGTTTACAATAAGGGGTACCCACTTGAACAACTTGCTTTAAGGCTCCTGAGGGCAAAATATTTAGACGACCCTACTAATATCTATTTATACTATGTGCAGTAATATGCTTATAAACATGAGGAATATATTATAGCACTACAGTAAATGTCTGCCTATATGAATAACACTGCCAGATGGGCAGCTCTAATCTCATACACTTAGATGGAATTATGTAGCATCCCATTATGCTGGAGGTAATAGCCATAGGGCCCCCATAGTACCCAACATATCAGAGGAGTGCTGTATACTATTCCAGTTGCAGTGACAGACTATAGTATAGCAAAACAACAAACGTCTGCATAAATAAATAATACTGCCAAATGGGCAGCCTCCATCACACACACTTAGGGTGAATTATGTGGCGTCCCACCAATAAACCCTGCGTTACTCTAAACTGTCTACATGTGACCATATCTGCTTCTATGTATATATATATATATATGTGTAGCTGAACAAGCCATTAGATAAATAAAATAAAAAAACAGAACATTGCTAACAGATTGTCTAAATGTTGGTCTGGTTTAAATTAAGCGTCAAACAATCTTATAACAGTAGCACCCCCAACAGTCCAGGCACGGAGCACCCAAATGTCCTGAGCTTAATCCAATCTTGCATCGGTGATATAAAGAGTTCCGAAGCCATGGTATCCACTATTCAGATGGAACAGATTTATACCCGCACGCACCGATATTTTAGTGTTGGGGGAGCGAGTGGGATCTAATAAAATAATGCTCAACTAAGTGATCTTAAGTAGGTACAATGATCAGGGCCAAGATCTCCCACACCCCGCAAATCCACTTATGTCCATTACCCTATGCCGGTCCGGGAGGCACTCTGCAGATAAATACCCGGACTCTGTATGCTCCGCCAAAAGGCGGCTCCTTCAAGTGTCCACAGGACAGTGGGGAAGGGCCCCAAAATCCCACAGACTCCTTCTGTCGGCATTAGTAGTCCTGTATCAGGCAAGCAGAAGAGTCCCGATGTTAATTGCTGGATCCCAGCGCACAGAGTTTCTCTAGCCATCCGCTCAGCTCACACCCCACTTTGGTCCCGTCCCAGAGAGCCGCTCGAATCTTACCGGTTAGGGACCAAGGTAGGCGGGGGGGATCTCACAAGCCCCCGACTGCACACACCCCTGTGTATTTGTAGCGATGTGCGGGTCTATGGCTTTTAATATGTCTCCTTCTGGCTTGTAGAGCTCCGTGTTCACCCCTCTCCCCTATCTAAGCAGGTCCATCTCGGTGCGAGTGAGGGCCATGTGTGACTGAAGGCAGTCACATCTAGCTTGTACTATGTGGTCAAAATCAGACATCCAGACTTGTACAGCCTAAAGTAATTCCTCCATGTTCAGTTGTGTAGATGATGTAAAGGAGAATGGAGATTAGAAAGATATCTCCTTGTACCCGGTAAACTAAAATCTATATTTAACCCTTTTGGTCTGAGAGTCTGAATTTCAAAGATCCACTGGGCTTCTTTTTTTAGGAGTGCTATAGATTGATTTCCTCCTCTTGTGTTCAGTCTTACTCTTGCTATTGCAGTATATCTGAAAAAAATTAAGGCCCAAATTACGAGTTTTGCGTTAGAGGCTATGCAGTGCTACCGAGCAGTTTTGTCTCACCGCTCACTTACATGCAGCGCTGGTATTCTGAGTTTTCAGAAACCTGGCGTTAAAAGACAAGAAGTGAGCGTTGGGCAAAATTTTGCTCATTACCGCACTCCAATACCAGCGCTGCTTAAGTCAGCGGTGAGCTGGTCGTACGTGCTTGTGCACGATTTCCCCATAGGAATCTACGGGGAGAGCCGGCTGAGAAAAAGTCTAACACCTGAAAAAAGCAGCGTAAAACTCCTTAACGCAGCCCCATTGATTCCTATGGGGAAACACATTTTATGTTTACACCTAACACCCTAACATGAACCCTGAGTCTAAACAACCCATATCTTACACTTATTAACCCTAATCTGCCACCCCCGACATTGCCAACACCTACATTATAATAATTAACCCCTAATCCTCCACTCCGGACACCGCCACCAACTACATTATATGTATTAACCCCTAATCTGCTGCCCCCAACATCGCGGATACCTACATACTATTTATTAACCCCTAATCTGCTGTCCCCAACATCGCCAACACTATGTTAAAGTTATTAACCCCTAAACCTAATTCTAACCCTAACACCCCCTAACTTAAATATAATTACAATAAATCTAAATAAATATTACTATCATTAACTAAATTATTCCTATTTAAAACTAAATACTTACTTATTATTTTTATTTTATAGGCAAGTTTGTATTTATTTTAACTAGGTAGAATAGTTATTAAATAGTTATTAACTATTTATTAACTACCTAGCTCAAATAAATACAAATTTACCTGTAAAATAAAACCTAACCTAAGTTACACTAACACCTAACACTACACTATAATTAAATAAATTAACTAAATTAAATACAATTACCTAAATTAAATTAAATTAGTACAAAAAAACAAACACTAAATTACAGAAAATAATAAACAAATTACAGATATTTAAACTAATTACACCTAATCTAATAGCCCTATTAAAATAAACCCCCCCCCCCAAAATAAAAAAAACCCTAGCCTAAACTACCATTAGCACTTAAAGGGGCCTTTTGCGGGGCATTGCCCCAAAGTAATCAGCTCTTTTACCTGTAAAAAAAATACAAACAACCCCCCCCAACAGTAAAACCCACCACCCACACAACCAACCCCCCAGATAAAATACTATCTAAAAAAAAACTAAGCTCCCCATTGCCCTGAAAAGGGCATTTGGATGGGCATTGCCCTTAAATGGGCAGTTAGCTCTTTTGCAGGCCCAAAGTCCCTAACCTAAAAATAAAACCCATCCAATACACCTTTAAAAAAAACCAACACTGAAGATCAACTTATCGGGAGACGTCTTCATCCAAGCCGGGCCGAAGTCCTCAACGAAGCCGGGAGAAGTCTTCACCCAAGCCGGGCGAAGTGGTCCTCCAGACGGGCAGAAGTCTTCATCCAGATGGCATCTTCTATCTTCATCTGACGACTAAAGCTGAATGAAGGTACCTTTAAGTGACGTCATCCAAGATGGCGTCCCTTAGATTCCGATTGGCTGAAAGAATTCTATCAGCCAATTGCAATTAAGGTAGAAAAAATCCTATTGGCTGATCCAATCAGCCAATAGGATTGAGATCGCATTCTAATGGCTGTTCAATCTGAACTTCAATCCTATTTGCTGATTACATCAGCCAATAGGATTTTTTCTACCTTAATTCCGATTGACTGATAGAATTCTATCAGCCAATCGGAATCTAAGGGATGCCATCTTGGATGACGTCACTTAAAGGTACCTTCATTCAGTAAGAAGACTCCGGATGAAGAGGATGCTCCGCGTCAGATATCTTGAAGATGGACCCGCTCCGCGTTGGATGGATGAAGATAGAAGATGCTGTCTGGATGAAGACTTCTGTCCGTCTGGAGGACCACTTTTCCCAGCTTGGATGAAGACTTCTCTCAGCTTCGTTGAGGACTTCGGCCCGGTTGGATGAAGACTTCTGCTGCTTCAAAATCAAAAGATCAAAAGAGAGAGAACACCACTCCATGAGATAGAACCGAAGCTGGAATAACTTCCATGCATGTTCATTTTTATTAAATTCCTCAGGGTGCCAGTTCTTTTTGCACACTATGCCCCTTCACAGAGAAAAAATATCCTGAAGCATATCAGTCTGACCCTGCCCAATGACAGTCCAGCGCCGAAATACCAGGCAATTCTTCTCTGAACAAGGGAAGCAACAACCCCAGATGATCGTTTTGGCCTCCTATGGGCCCCGTCAGTGAGGTGCAGTTGTATCTCTCTAAGGGCAAGTGTGCATGGAGTCCACGTCTGGTTTCCCCATTACTCTTAGGGTGACCCAAGAATAATTTGCATAAAAATCAAAAGAGAGAGAACAGCACTCCATGAGATAGAACCGAAGGTGGAATAACTTCCATGCATGTTCATTTTTATTAAATTCCTCAGGGTGCCAGTTCTTTTTGCACACTATGCCCCTTCACAGAGAAAAAATATCCTGAAGCATATCAGTCTGACCCTGCCCAATGACAGTCCAGCGCCGAAATATCAGGCAATTCTTCTCTGAACAAGGGAAGCAACAACCCCAGACGATCGTTTCGGCCTCCTATGGGCCTCGTCAGTGAGGTGCAGTTGTATCTCTCTAAGGGCAAGTGTGCATGGAGTCCATGTCTGGTTTCCCCATTACTCTTAGGGTGACCCAAGAATAATTTGCATAAAAATCAAAAGAGAGAGAACAGCACTCCATGAGATAGAACCGAAGCTGGAATAACTTCCATGCATGTTCATTTTTATTAAATTCCTCAGGGTGCCAGTTCTTTTTGCACACTATGCCCCTTCACAGAGAAAAAATATCCTGAAGCATATCAGTCTGACCCTGCCCAATGACAGTCCAGCGCCGAAATACCAGGCAATTCTTCTCTGAACAAGGGAAGCAACAACCCCAGACGATCGTTTCGGCCTCCTATGGGCCTCATCAGTGAGGTGCAGTTGTATCTCTCTAAGGGCAAGTGTGCATGGAGTCCACGTCTGGTTTCCCCATTACTCTTAGGGTGACCCAAGAATAATTTGCATAAAAATCAAAAGAGAGAGAACAGCACTCCATGAGATAGAACCGAAGCTGGAATAACTTCCATGCATGTTCATTTTTATTAAATTCCTCAGGGTGCCAGTTCTTTTTGCACACTATGCCCCTTCGCAGAGAAAAAATATCCTGAAGCATATCAGTCTGACCCTGCCCAAAGACAGTCCAGCGCCGAAATACCAGGCAATTCTTCTCTGAACAAGGGAAGCAACAACCCCAGACGATCGTTTCGGCCTCCTATGGGCCTCGTCAGTGAGGTGCAGTTGTATCTCTCTAAGGGCAAGTGTGGATGGAGTCCACGTCTGGCTTCCCCATTACTTCTGCTGCTTCCTTGAGGATGGATGTCCGGTCTTCAGAACAGTAAGTCGATCTTCAGGGAGTTAGTGTCAGGTTTTTTAAGGATGTATTGGGTGGGTTTTATTTTTAGGTTAGAGTTTGGGCAGCAATAGAGCTAACTGCCCTTTAAGGGCAATGCCCATCCAAATGCCCCTTTCAGGGCAATGGGGAGCTTAGGTTTTTTTAAGTTAGTATTTTATTTGGGGTGGGTGGGTTGTGTGGGTGGTGGGTTTTACTGTTGGGGGGGTTGTTTGTATTTTTTTTACAGGTAAAAGAGCTGATTACTTTGAGGCAATGCCCCATAAAAGGCCCTTTTAAGGGCTATTGATAGTTTAGTTTAGGCTAGGGTTCTTTTTTTTATTTTTTATTTTTTGTTTTTTTTTTATAGGGCTATTAGATTAGGTGTAATTAGTTTAAAGATCTGTAATTTGTTTTTCATTTTCTGTAATTTAGTGTGTTTTTTTGTGATTTATCTAATTTAATTTAATTTATTTAATTGTTTTTAATTTAGATAATTTATTTAATTGTAGTGTAGTGTTAGGTGTTAGTGTAACTTAGGTTAGGTTTTATTTTACAGGTCAATATGTATTTATTTTAGCTAGGTAGTTATTAAATAGTTAATAACTATTTAATAACTATTGTACCTAGTTAAAATAAATACAAACTTGCCTGTAAAATAAAAATAAACCCTAAGCTAGCTACAATGTAACTATTAGTTATATTGTAGCTAGCTTAGGGTTTATTTTATAGGTAAGTATTTAGTTTTAAATAGGAATAATTTAGTTAATTATAGTAATTTTCTTTAGATTTATTTAAATTATATTAGTTAGGGGGTGTTAGGGTTAGGGTTAGACTTAGATTTAGGGGTTAATACATTTAATATAGTGGCGGCGAAGTTGGGGGTGGCAGATTAGGGGTTAATAAATGTAGATAGGTGGCAGCGATGTTAGGGATATCAGACTAGGGGTTAATATTATTTAACTAGAGTTTGCGATGCGGGAGTGCGGCGGTTTAGGGGTTAATATGTTTATTATAGTGGCGGCGATGTCCGGAGCAGCAGATTAGGGGTTAAAAAATTTATTTTAGTATTTGCGATGCTGGAGGGCCTCGGTTTAGGGGTTAATAGGTAGTTTATGGGTGTTAGTGTACTTTTTAGCACTTTAGTGATCTTGGAGGTAGAGGGTGTACCGCTCACTTTTAGGCCTCCCAGGACAGACTCGTAATACCGGCGCTATGGAAGTCCCATAGAAAAAATACTTTACAAAGTTTACGTAAGTCATTTTGCGGTAAGGCCAACAAAGGGTGCGGTGCCCCTAAACCTGCAAGACTCATAATAGCAGCGGGCATAAAAAAGCAGCATTAGGACCTGTTAACGCTGCCTTTTTACCATAATGCACAACTCATAATCTAGCCATTAGTATTTAAACGTCTTATTTTGAGGTTTAAATGGGTATGTTTGCAATAGTGATTGGAAAGTTAGTGTGGGAAGCATAATATTTACAATCTCTGATTTTTGTTCATTGATCAGGACGTTAGAGTATCTAACGAATGTTTTAATTTATTTTATTACTTCAGGTAGTGAAGTGCTTGGTGCAGTCAGTGTAAGAAGGATATCATTAGGGCCAACCTTTAGACCTGAAATGCATGGATTTTGTCTAGCGTTTGTGCTAATATCTCCATGCTAATTCAAAAAACATGGGGAAAAGGGGTATCCTTGTTGTGTTCCATTGTGTATGGTAAAAGTGTCAGATACCAAGCCGTTAGCCCGTGCTTTTGCTGAGGGGGAGTTATACAAGCTTTTGGAGCATGAATTGTCACAAGCTGATTTTTTGGAGACTGGCATACAGGAAGTGCCAGTTTAAGTAACCAAATGCTTTTTTCAGCATCCATAGAGACAATCACCATTTCTGTTTTAGTAAATTTAGCATGGTCAATCAGTTGCAGGTCTCTAACAGTTGTCTCTTGCTTCCCAGCCTGGGACAAATGCAGCTTGGTCTGCATGGATTATTTGGGGTAGTAATCAGTTAAGGTGGTTTGCTAAAATTGTTGCATATAATTTCAGGTCTTTGTTCAACAGAAAAATGAGCCTATAATTACCAAATATTTGTTGAGATTTGTCCAGTTTGAGGATAATGGAGATATGAGCTTCTAGACATTCTAAGGGGAAATTACGAGTATTGTCAATCTGCTGGAAGAAGGCTAAGAGATGAGGGGCTATTATGTCTTTATATGATTCATAATATTTGTTTGAGAATTCATCTGGGTTGGGGGTTTTATTTTTTGGTGTATTATCTATTGCATCCACAACTTATTTTAGGGTGATGGGTGAATCTAGTGATTCACTATCCTGTGTTTGTATTGTAGGGAGATCTACAGATTACAGTATCTGGAGAAAATTGAATGGACAACTTAAATAGCTGGTTAACCCAGTACTGGATTTTCAGCCAGAATTGAGTTATTTTGGGACAGGACCAGAACATATGTATTAAGTTAGCATTAAGATAAGAGCACCACGGACAAAAAAAAAACTTTTGTAGGATAAAATTGTGCCATCTTAGATGGAGAAATATAATAATTATTAATAAGCTTAAAATGGGACTCTTTCCAGCTCATAGCTAATACACATTTATTTACTACCTGAAAACTCTGACCAATCATATTCGGATTTATGGCGGGAAAATAAGCCACCCAGCTCTTGCATATTTTCTCTACTAGTAATGTGCCATGTTTAGCTAACATTAAATCCTAAATAAGAGAGATTGAGGTATTACCAATTCTAAACATATTAATACATGTGCTGATCTCACCCCACATAGTGGCCCAATCCACTGCAGGAGGACAACTCAAAAAGAAGTGGCGAAGCTGAAAGTAAGCAAACATGTTGTTCCTGGGTAAATTAAATTGTTGAAAAAGACTGTCAGGAGGTTATAATTGCTGGCTGTCCAAAATTACCTGAGACACAAATGTCAACCCCCTTCTCTTCCCATTTTTCCAAAACCTTGTACTGAATTCCAGGCATAAACTCTGGATTACCTCTTATAGGTAAAAATTTTGAAAAGTTGGAATCGACTTCCAAAATCCTGCAACATTTTTGCCAAGCTATTATTACATTTTTAATAGAAGTTAATGATAAAAATTTTACGTGGAAGCTGTTTAACTGAGCAATGTAAAATGGCTTTTAAGGAAAAGAGTGCAATACAATGACTCTCTAGTTCAATAGTGGCAAAATTATTAGAGTCAGTTATCCAAACGCCAATTTAACTAATGTGGCAATATTATACAATGTCATACTGGGAAGAGCTAAACCTGCTAGGCACTTTTTATGAGTCAACCTACCTAGAGAAATACAGGTTTTTTTGATACCCCAAATGAATTTAGATTTATAAGAATCAAATTTCTTCAGAATAATATTTGTAAACAAACAATGGTAGATTTTGTAGCGGATATAATAACTGTGGAAAAACAATTGTTTTTATTAGATTCACCCTTGCGGATATGGCTAAAGGAATAGGGGCCCAGAATTAAAAAAATGTTTAATCTTCTGTAGTAAAAGTGAAAAATTTAGCTTATACCATTTTTGTGGATTCCTATGTAAAACTATGCCAAGATATTTAATTAGATCTACACCTTTGAAAGGGTGATTTTGGCTGCTTACCCGAGATTTACTAACCCAAATCATTTCACTTTTCCCATAATTAATTTTATACCCTGAATAGATTGTGCGGTTTTGTCTAAAAATAACAAAAGATCATCTGCACAGAGAAGAATTTTCACATTTTGTGACCCTATAGGAATACCAATCAAGTTATCCCTTACCAAGACAACAAGGGTTCTGGAGCAATGTTAAAAAGCAAGGGGGGCAAGGGACATCCTTGCCTTGTTCCCCTACCAAGTCTTAATTTAGGGGAAACAATACCATTAACCAATAAATATGATACTGGGTTCTTATATATTTTATGGACAAAATGTACAAATTGCTCCTGGAACCCAAATTTTTCTATGGCCCTGAATAAATAGTACCATGTAATAGAATCAAAGGCTTTTTCCACGTCTACAGTGAGGAGTGCTTTATCCGCGTATATTCCCCTATTTTTAATTTTATCCCTATTCCACATATAATCTATCAACATGACCACTTTGCAAATATTTTTAGAAGAATTCCTTCCATGCATAAACCCAGTCTGATCAGGGTGTATTATCTTATCTAAATCTTTTGTCAGCCTGGATGCAATAATTGAGGTCATAATTTTGTAATCTACATTAAGGACATAGATAGGTCTATAGGATGCTGGGTCTTCCATCTCCTTATCTTTCTTTGGTATTAGAGTTATATTGGCTGCTGAAAAAAAAAAATTGACATTGTATTCTTATGGGAATAATACTCATTATAGGGCCTTTCGAGAGTATAATTAATTTCTTGAGATAACATTTTATAAAATTCTGCTGGCAAAAATTCAGGGCCTGCTGCCTTATTTAGATTTGCATTTTCTATCGCTTTAGTGATTTCTTCTCCTGTAATAGGGGCGCTTAATTCAGTTAAATGTTCTTTAGATAACTGAGGAAGTGATATTTTGGACAGAAAACTATCTAGATATGCACTGTTGCTATCAGTTTCATTATACTGCTTTTGATAAAAGTTATGAAATACCTTCATAATATTTTCAGTGTCCGTAAATCTATACTTACCCGATTTAATTGCTATAATGTAATTTTTACTCTATTTTTGATCTGGTTAACTAAATGTTTTGCTGATGTTCCATAATATCCTTTAAATTGTAAATTCAATTTGAGTTCCTCTCTATGGCCTAGATTTGGAGTTTGGCGTTAGCCGTGAAAACCAGCGTTAGGGCTCCTAACGCTGGTTTTAGGCTACCGCCGGTATTTGGAGTCACTCAAAATAGGGTCTAACGCTCACTTTTCAGCCGCGACTTTTCCATACCGCAGATCCCCTTACGTCAATTGCGTATCCTATCTTTTCAATGGGATCTTTCTAACTCCGGTATTTAGAGTCGTTTCTGAAGTGAGCGTTAGACATCTAACAACAAAACTCCAGCCGCAGGAAAAAAGTCAGTAGTTAAGAGCTTTCTGGGCTAACGCCGGTTTCTAATGCTCTTAACTACTGTACTCTAAAGTACACTAACACCCATAAACTACCTATGTACCCCTAAACCGAGGTCCCCCCACATCGCCGACACTCGAATACATTTTTTTAACCCCTAATCTGCCGACCGCCATCTACGTTATCCTTATGTACCCCTAATCTGCTGCCCCTAACACCGCCGACCCCTGTATTATATTTATTAAACCCTAATCTGCCCCCCACAACGTCGCCGCTACCTACCTACACTTATTAACCCCTAATCTGCCCCCTCAACGTCGCCTCCACCTGCCTACACTTATTAACCCCTAATCTGCTGACCGGACCTGAGCGCTACTATAATAAAGTTATTAACCCCTAATCCGCCTCACTAACTCTATAATAAATAGTATTAACCCCTAATCTGCCCTCCCTAACATCTCCGACACCTAACTTCAATTATTAACCCCTAATCTGCCAACTGGAGCTCACCGCTACTCTAATAAATGTATTAACCCCTTAAGCTAAGTCTAACCCTAACACTAACACCCCCCCAAGGTAAATATAATTTACATCTAACGAAATTAATTATCTCTTATTAAATAAATTATTCCTATTTAAAGCTAAATACTTACCTGTAAAATAAATCCTAATATAGCTACAATATAAATTATAATTATATTATAGC
The DNA here is from genome assembly GCF_027579735.1 of Bombina bombina. NCBI lineage: Eukaryota > Metazoa > Chordata > Amphibia > Anura > Bombinatoridae > Bombina > Bombina bombina. The sequence continues at coordinate 572,535,988 of NC_069504.1, forward strand.
TATTTTAGGATTAATATTTATTTGACAGGCAACTTTGTAATTATTTTAAGCAGGTACAATAGCTATTAAATAGTTAAGAACTATTTAATAGCTACCTAGTTAAAATAATTACAAAATTACCTGTAAAATAAATCCTAACCTAAGTTACAATTAAACCTAACTCTATACTATCATTAAATTAATTAAATACAATACCTACAATTACCTACAATTAAACCTAACACTTCACTACCAATAAATAAATTAAATACAATTCCTACAAATAACTACAATGAAATAAACTAACTAAAGTACAAAAAATAAAAAAGAACTAAGTTACAAAAAATAAAAAAATATTTACAAACATAAGAAAAATATTACAACAATTTTAAACTAATTACACCTACTCTAAGCCCCCTAATAAAACAACAAAGACCCCCAAAATAAAAAATGCCCTACCCTATTCTAAATTACTAAAGTTCAAAGCTCTTTTACCTTACCAGCCTTGAACAGGGCCCTTTGCGGGGCATGCCCCAAGAAGTTCAGCTCTTTTGCCTGTAAAAAAAAAACATACAATACCCCCCCCCCAACATTACAACCCACCACCCACATACCCCTAATCTAACCCAAACCCCCCTTAAATAAACCTAACACTAAGCCCCTGAAGATCTTCCTACCTTATCTTCACCCTGCCAGGTTCACCGATCTGTCCTGAAGAGCTCCTCCGATGTCCTGATCCAAGCCCAAGCGGGGGGCTGAAGAGGTCCATGATCCAGCTGAAATCTTCATCCAAGCGGGAGCTGAAGAGGTCCATGATCCGGATGAAGTCTTCATCCAAGCGGGAGCTGAAGAGGTCCATGATCGGAACAGCCAATAGAATGCGAGCTCAATCTGATTGGCTGATTGGATCAGCCAATCGGATTGAACTTGATTCTGATTGGCTGATTCCATCAGCCAATCAGAATATTCCTACCTTAATTCCGATTGGCTGATAGAATCCTATCAGCCAATCGGAATTCGAGGGACGCCATCTTGGATGACGTCCCTTAAAGGAACCGTCATTCAGCTAGTAGGCGTCGGGAGAAGAGGATGTTCCGCGTCGGAGGTCTGCAAGATGGATCCGGAAGAAAGAAGATTGAAGATGCCGTTGATAGAAGACTCCATCCGGATCATGGACCTCTTCAGCTTCCGCTTGGATGAAGACTTCATCCGGATCATGGATCAAGGTTTATTTAAGGGGGGTTTGGGTTAGATTAGGGGTATGTGGGTGGTGGGTTGTAATGTTGGGGGGGGGGGTATTGTATGTTTTTTTTACAGGCAAAAGAGCTGAACTTCTTGGGGCATGCCCCGCAAAGGGCCCTGTTCAGGGCTGGTAAGGTAAAAGAGCTTTGAACTTTAGTAATTTAGAATAGGATAGGGCATTTTTTATTTTGGGGGTCTTTGTTGTTTTATTAGGGGGCTTAGAGTAGGTGTAATTAGTTTAAAATTGTTGTAATATTTTTCTTATGTTTGTAAATATTTTTTTATTTTTTGTAACTTAGTTCTTTTTTTTTTTGTACTTTAGCTAGTTTATTTAATTGTATTTATTTGTAGGAATTGTATTTAATTAATTTATTGATAGTGTAGTGTTAGGTTAATTGTAGGTAATTGTAGGTAGTTTATTTAATTCATTTATTGATAGTGTAGTGTTAGGTTTAATTGTAACTTAGGTTAGGATTTATTTTACAGGTAATTTTGTAATTATTTTAACTATTTTAGCTATTAAATAGTTCTTAACTATTTAATAGCTATTGTACCTGGTTAAAATAAATACAAAGTTACCTGTAAAATAAATATAAATCCTAAAATAGATACAATGTAATTATAATTTATATTGTAGCTATATTAGGGTTTATTTTACAGGTAAATATTTATCTTTAAATAGGAATAATTTATTTAATAAGAGTTAATTAATTTCGTTAGATGTAAATTATATTTAACTTAGGGGGGTGTTAGTGTAAGGGTTAGACTTAGCTTTAGGGGTTAATACATTTATTAGAATAGCGGTGAGCTCCAGTCGGCAGATTAGGGGTTAATAATTGAAGTTAGGGGTATGTGGGTGGTGGGTTTTAATGTTGGGGGGGTTGTATTTTTCTTTTACAGGCAAAAGAGCTGAATTCTTTGGGGCATACCCCACAAAAAGCCCTTTTAAGGGCTGGTAAGGTAAAAGAGCTTTGAACTTTTTTAATTTAGAATAGGGTAGGGCATTTTTTTATTTTGGGGGGGTTTGTTATTTTGTTAGGGGGCTTAGATTAGGTTAAGTAGCTTAAAATTGTTGTAATATTTTTAAAATGTTTGTAACTTATTCTTTTTATTTTTTGTAACTTAGCTTTTTTTATTTTTTTGTACTTTAGTTAGTTTATGTAATTGTATTTAATTGTAGTTATTTGTAGTTAATTTATTTAATTAATTTAATGATAGTGTAGTGTTAGGTTTAAATGTAACTTAGGTTAGGATTTATTTTACAGGTAATTTTGTAGATAAGATAGCTACAATGTAATTATTGTTTATATTGTAGCTATCTTAAGGTTTATTTTACAGTTAAGTATTTAGTTTTAAATAGGAATAATTTATTTAAGTATAGTGTAGTGTTAGGTGTAATTGTAACTTAGGTTAGTTTTTATTTTACAGGTTAATTTCTCTTTATTTTAGCTAGGTAAGCTATTAAATAGTTATTGTACCTAGTTAAAATAAATTGAAATTTGCCTGTAAAATAAAAATAAATCCTAAGATAGCTACAATATAATTATTATTTATATTGTAGCTATATTAGGGTTTATTTTAAAGGTAAGTATTTAGTTTTAAATAGGATTATTTAGTTCATAATAGAAATATTATTTAGATTTATTTAATTAATATTTAAGTTAGGGGGGGGTGTTAGGGTTAGTGTTAGACTTAGGTTTAGGGGTTAATAATTTTATTACAGTGGCGACGGTGTAGTGGGGGGCAGGATAGGGGTTAATAAATTTATTATAGGTGGCGGCGGTGTAGGGGGGCAGGATAGGGGTTAATAAATTTAATATAGGTTGCGTCGGGGTCAGGGAGCGGCGGTTTAGGGGTTAAACTATTTATTTAGTTGCGGCGAGGTGCCGGATCAGCAGGATAGGGGTTAATAACTTTATTATAGGTGGCAACGGTATAGGGGGGGCAGGATAGGGGTTACTAGGTATAATGTAGGTGGCAGCGGTGTCCGGGAGCGGCGGTTTAGGGGTTAATACATTTATAAGAGTTGCGGCATGGTCTAGGAGTGGCGGTTTAGGGGTTAGTAACTTTAAATAGTTGCGGGGGGCTCCGGGGGCGCCGGTATAGGGGGTAGAACAGTGTAGTTTAGTGAGGGTATTTAGTGACAGGCTAGCAAGAAAGCTGTAAAAAAGCCGAAGAGCAGCGAGATCGGATGAGTGATAACTCTCACAGTCCGCTGCTCATCGCCCCGTACTTGGTGCGCGGCTTTTTGACAGCTTTTTTTATAACTTAGGCGAATTTTTGCAGGTCCGCAGCGGCTTTGTGAGGCGAGCTTAGGCGGGCGTATTGGGCCGGCGAAGACAGGTAAAATAGACACGTTGATAACTACCCCCCATAGTAATTTCAGATCATGCTATTATATCATTGGCCTTCTCCTCCCTATCCAAACCTAGAGATAAACATCAAAATGTTATATTTCCTCGTTTTTGGCCTAATATCCCCAGATTTAATATTTAGTTAAAACAAAAATGGAAAGATTTTGTCAATTTTAACATCGCTCAAATTAATAAGATAAAAACTTTCTGGGAAGCGTCGAAAGCCGTTTTAAGAGGGGAAATCAAATCATATCTAAATGCCTGGAATAAGAACAATCGGGTAATCGAAATACAGCTAGCAAATCATGTTAAAAATGCTCTTAGAAAATATTACAATGAAACAACGCCACTTAACTGGAACAAATATTGTGAAGCTAGAAATAATCATGATGTGTTCCTTAAAAATAAGTCACATACGGCTAGATTTGGAGTTTTGTCGGTAACGACCCGAAAAACTAACGCCGGCTTTTTTCTGGCCGCACCATAAAAATAACTCTGGTATTGAGAGTCCACATAAAGGCTGCGTTAGGCTCCAAAAAAAGGAGCGTAGAGCATTTTTAACGCAGCTTCAACTCTCGATGCCAGAGTTGCTTACGCAAGCGGCCAGCCTCAAAAACGTGCTTGTGCACGATTCTCCCATAGGAAACAATGGGGCTGTTTGAGCTGAAAAAAAAACTAACACCTGCAAAAAAGCCGCGTTCAGCTCCTAACGCAGCCCCATTGTTTGCTATGCGGAAACACTTCCTACGTCTGCCCCTAACACCCTAACATGTACCCCGAGTCTAAACACCCCTAACCTTACACTTATTAACCCCTAATCTGCCGCCCCCGCTATCGCTGACCCCTGCATATTATTATTAACCCCTAATCTGCCGCTCCGTAAACCGCCGCTACTTACATTATCCCTATGTACCCCTAATCTGCTGCCCTAACATCGCCGACCCCTATATTATATTTATTAACCCCTAATCTGCCCCCCACAACGTAGCCTCCACCTGCCTACACTTATTAACCCCTAATCTGCCGAGCGGACCTGAGCGCTACTATAATAAAGTTATTAACCCCTAATCCGCCTCACTAACCCTATAATAAATAGTATTAACCCCTAATCTGCCCTCCCTAACATCGCCGACACCTAACTTCAATTATTAACCCCTAATCTGCCGACCGGAGCTCACCGCTATTCTAATAAATGGATTAACCCCTAAAGCTAAGTCTAACCCTAATACTAACACCCCCCTAAGTTAAATATAATATAAATCTAACTAAATAAATTAACTCTTATTAAATAAATTATTCCTATTTAAAGCTAAATACTTACCTGTAAAATAAATCCTAATATAGCTACAATATAAATTATATTTATATTATAGCTATTTTAGGATTTATATTTATTTTACAAGTAACTTTGTATTTATTTTAACCAGGTACAATAGCTATTAAATAGTTAAGAACTATTTAATAGCTAAAATAGTTAAAATAATTACAAATTTACCTGTAAAAGAAATCCTAACCTAAGTTACAATTAAAACTAACACTACACTATCAATAAATAAATTAAATAAACTACCTACAATTACCTACAATTAACCTAACACTACACTATCAATAAATTAATTAAATACAATTCCTACAAATAAATACAATTAAATAAACTTGCTAAAGTACAAAAAATAAAAAAGAACTAAGTTACAAAAAATAAAAAAAATATCTACAAACATAAGAAAAATATTACAACAATTTTAAACTAATAACACCTACTCTAAGCCCCCTAATAAAACAACAAAGCCCCCCAAAATAAAAAAATGCCCTACCCTATTCTAAATTACTAAAGTTAAAAGCTCTTTTACCTTACCAGCCCTGAACAGGGCCCTTTGCGGGGCATGCCCCAAGAAGTTCAGCTCTTTTGCCTGTAAAAAAAAACCATACAATACCCCCCCCCAACATTACAACCCACCACCCACATACCCCTAATCTAACCCAAACCCCCCTTAAATAAACCTAACACTAAGCCCCTGAAGATCATCCTACCTTGTATTCACCTCAACAGGTATCACCGATCCGTCCTGGCTCCAAAATCTTCATCCAACCCAAGCGGGGGTTGGCGATCCATCATCCGGTGCCTGAAGAGGTCCAGAAGAGGCTCCAAAGTCTTCATCCTATCCGGGAAGAAGAGGCGATCCGGACCGGCAACCATCTTGATCGAAGCGGCATCTTCTATCTTCATCCGATGACGACCGGCTCCATCCTGAAGACCTCCACCGCGGACCCATCTTCTTCCGGCGACGTCCAACTGCAGAATGACGGTTCCTTTAAGGGACGTCATCCAAGATGGCGTCCCTCGAATTCCGATTGGCTGATAGGATTCTATCAGCCAATCGGAATTAAGGTAGGAATATTCTGATTGGCTGATGGAATCAGCCAATCAGAATCAAGTTCAATCCAATTGGCTGATCCAATCAGCCAATCAGATTGAGCTTGCATTCTATTGGCTGATCTGAACAGCCAATAGAATGCGAGCTCAATCTGATTGGCTGATTAGATCAGCCAATCGGATTGAACTTGATTCTGATTGGCTGATTCCATCAGCCAATCAGAATATTCCTACCTTAATTCCGATTGGCTGATAGAATCCTATCAGCCAATCGGATTTCGAGGGACGCCATCTTGGATGACGTCCCTTAAAGGAACCGTCATTCGGCTAGTAGGCGTCAGAAGAAGAGGATGTTCCGCGTCGGAGGTCTGCAAGATGGATCCGGAAGAAAGAAGATTGAAGATGCCGTTAATAGAAGACTTCATCCGGATCATGGACCTCTTCAGCTCCCGCTTGGATGAAGACTTCATCCGGATCATGGACCTCTTCAGCTCCCGCTTGGATGAAGACTTCAGCCGGATCATGGACCTCTTCAGCCCCCCGCTTGGGCTTGGATCAGGACATCGGAGGAGCTCTTCTGGACAGATCGTTGAACCCGGTGAGGTGAAGACAAGGTAGGAAGATCTTCAGGGGCTTAGTGTTAGGTTTATTTAAGGGGGGTTTGGGTTAGATTAGGGGTATGTGGGTGGTGGGTTGTAATGTTGGGGGGCTTGGGTATTGTATTTTTATTTTTACAGGCAAAAGAGCTGAACTTCTTGGGGCATGACCCGCAAAGGGCCCTGTTCAGGGCTGGTAAGGTAAAAGAGCTTTGAACTGTAGTAATTTAGAATAGGGTAGGGCATTTTTTTATTTTGGGGGGTCTTTGTTATTTTATTAGGGGGCTTAGAGTAGGTGTTATTAGTTTAAAATTGTTGTAATATTTTTCTTATGTTTGTAAATATTTTTTTATTTTTTTGTAACTTAGTTATTTTTTATTTTTTGTACTTTAGCTAGTTTATTTAATTGTATTTATTTGTAGCAATTGTATTTAATTAATTTATTGATAGTGTAGTGTTAGGTTAATTGTAGGTAGTTTATTTAATTAATTTATTGATATGTCTAGTGTTAGGTTTATTTGTAACTTAGGTTAGGATTTCTTTTACAGGTAAATTTGTAATTATTTTAACTATTTTAGCTATTAAATAGTTCTTAACTATTTAATAGCTATTGTACCTGGTTAAAATAAATACAAAGTTACCTGTAAAATAAATATAAATCCTAAAATAGCTATAATATAATTATAATTTATATTGTAGCTATATTAGGATTTATTTTACAGGTAAGTATTTAGCTTTAAATAGGAATAATTTATTTAATAAGAGTTAATTAATTTCGTTAGATTTAAATTATATTTAATTTAGGGGGGTGTTAGGGTTAGGGTTAGACTTAGCTTTAGGGGTTAATACATTTATTAGAATAGCGGCGAGATTCGGTCGGCAGAATAGGGGTTAATAATTGAAGTTAGGTGTCGGCGATGTTAGGGAGGGCAGATTAGGGGTTAATACTATTTATGATAGGGTTAGTGAGGCGGATTAGGGGTTAATAACTTTATTATAGTAGCGCTCAGGTCCGCTCGGCAGATTAGGGGTTAATAAGTGTAGGCAGGTGGAGGCGACGTTGTGGGGGGCAGATTAGGGGTTAATAAATATAATATAGGGGTCGGCGATGTTAGGGCAGCAGATTAGGGGTACATAGGGATAATGTAAGTAGCGGCGGTTTACGGAGCGGCAGATTAGGGGTTAATAATAATATGCAGGGGTCAGCGATAGCGGGGGCGGCAGATTAGGGGTTAATAAGTGTAAGGTTAGGGGTGTTTAGACTCGGGGTACATGTTAGAGTGTTAAGTGCAGACGTCGGAAGGGTTACCGCATAGCAAACAATGGGGCTGCGTTAGGAGCTGAACGCAGCTTTTTTGCAGGTGTTAGGTTTTTTTTCAGCTCAAACAGCCCCATTGTTTCCTATGGGAGAATCGTGCACGAGCACGTTTTTGAGGCTGGCCGCGTCCGTAAGCAACTCTGGTATCGAGAGTTGAAGCTGCGTTAAAAATGCTCTACGCTCCTTTTTTGGAGCCTAACGCAGCCTTTATGTGGACTCTCAATACCAGAGTTATTTTTATGGTGCGGCCAGTAAAACGCGGGCGTTAGTTTTTCGGCTCGTTACCGACAAAACTCCAAATCTAGCCGATAGGGTTTATTTTACAGGTAAGTATTTAGTTTTAAATAGGAATAATTTATTAAAGTATAGTGTAGTGTTAGGTGTAATTGTAACTTAGATTAGGATTTATTTTACAGGTAAATTTCTCTTTATTTTAGCTAGGTAAGCTATTAAATAGTTAATAACTATTTAATAGCTATTGTACCTAGTTAAAATAAATTGAAAGATGCCTGTAAAATAAAAATAAATCCTAAGATAGCTACAATATACTAATTATTTATATTGTAGCTATATTAGGGTTTATTTTAAAGGTAATTATTTAGTTTTAAATAGGATTAATTTAGTTCATAATAGAAATATTATTTAGATTTATTTAATTAATATTTAAGTTAGGGGGGTGTTAGTGTTAGACTTAGGTTTAGGGGTTAATACATTTATTACAGTGGCGGCGGTGTAGTGGGGGGCAGGATAGGGGTTAATAAATGTATTATAGGTGGCGACGGTGTAGGGGGGGCAGATTAGGGGATAATAAATTTAATATAGGTTACGGCAGGGTCCGGGAGCGGCGGTTTAGGGGTTAAACTATTTATTTAGTTGCGGCGAGGTGAGGGATCAGCAGGATAGGGGTTAATAACTTTATTATAGAGGGCGGCTGTATATGGGGGGCAGGATAGGGGTTACTAGGTATAATGTAGGTGGCGGTGGGCTCCGGGAGCTGCGGTTTAGGGGTTAATACATTTATTATAGTTGCGGCGGGGTCAGGGAGCGGCGGTTTAGGGGTTAATATGTATAGAGTAGCTTGCGGTGGGCTCCGGGAGCGGCGGTTTAGGGGTTAATACATTTATTATAGTTGCGGCGGGGTCAGGGAGCGGCGGTTTAGGGGTTAATATGTATAGAGTAGCTTGTGGTGGGCTCCGGGAGCGGCGGTTTAGGGGTTAATACATATATTATAGTTGCAGTGGGCTCCGGGAGCGGCGGTTTAGGGGTTAATATGTATAGAGTAGCTTGCGGTGGGCTCCGGGAGCGGCGGTTTAGGGGGTAATACATTTATTATAGTCGTGGCGGGGTCAGGGAGCGGCGGTTTAGGGGTTAATATGTATAGAGTAGCTTGCGGTGGGCTCCGGGAGCGGCGGTTTAGGGGTTAATACATTTATTATAGTTGCGGTGGGCTCCGGGAGCGGTGGTTTAGGGGTTAATATGTATAGAGTAGCTTGCGGTGGGCTCCGGGAGCGGCGGTTTAGGGGGTAATAAATGTATTTAGTTGCAGCGGTGTAGGGGGGACAGATTAGGGGTGTTTAGACTCGGGGTACATGTTAGGGTGTTAGGTGCAGACATCTCCCATAGGAATCAATGGGATGTCTGGCAGCAGCGAACTTGTACTTTCGCTATGGTCAGACTTCCATTGATTCCTATGGGATCCGCCGCCTCCAGGGTGGCGGTTTGAAAACCAGGTACGCTGGGCCGGTAAAGTGCCAAGCGTACCTGCTAGTTTTTTGATAACTAGCAAAAGTAGTCAGATTGTGCCGTACTTGTGTGCGGAACATCTGGAGTGACATAAGAATCGATCTGTGTCGGACTGAGTCCGGCGGATCGAAGTTTACGTCACAAAATTCTACTTTTTCCAGTCTCTAGCCTTTGATAACTAAGGCGAATCAGCCTCGCCACAAATATGCTGTGGAATTCCAGCGTATTTGAGGTTGACAGCTTGATAACTAGGCCCCTATATCCGCAATTTCTGCGTTAATCTTTAAAATAGAAAGAGATTCTGAAATTAAAAGCATATCAATTCTTGAAAACGTTCTATAGGTTTTTCGACTCACAAGAGAACACTCTGGCATCCGGGTACTCAATACGCCATATATATAATATCTTAAGTTTATGACAAAATTGTTTCAAAAATGTTGCCCGTTTATTATAATCCCTAGATTTTTTCTTTGAAAATCTATCCAATTCTGGGCATAATGAAATATTGAAATCCCCCCCAGTATAAGATTCTGACTAACAAATGGAAATAATTTAAGAACATAGGAGTGTGAACATTCGGACCATAGATATAACATAAAACAAAATTGATATTGTTGATCACTATTTGCAGGATAATAAATCTAGCCTCGGAATCAAGCTCAATCTTTTTAATTTTATATTCTAAATTTTTATGAAGCAATATAGCGACCCCTGCTTTTTTATTATTGACAGACGTAGCTATCACCTCTCCTACCCATTTTACTTTCAGCTTTGTCATCTCAGCTTCCTTTAAATGAGTCTCCTGCAGAAACACTACATTGGGGTGATGTTTAGCAAGGGATTTTATAATAAGTTTACGTTTCATTGGCAATGTTATACCTCCTACGTTCCATGATAGAACCTTGAAATGTTTATACATGTCAGGGATCATTTAAAACTTACCTCTGTATCTAATATAGAACAATTCATCCCAGGGAGTGGGCTGAAAGGAATAGAGAAGAAAAAAAAGAAAACAAACAGGGGAACAAAAATAAAACCACCAGTCTGCGCAGTAAGAACAAAAAACAAAAAAACAAAAAAATGAATACAAGCTGCATAACTCTGATGTGGATACACATATTAATATTTAATGCAATTATATCTAGAACAAAGGCAGGATATTCTAAGCAAATGTGCACTCTCATGGCTAACTTAGAATTGTATCCCCAATTTAAGCTGGAAATTACCGGCATACCCTATTATTTAGATAACACAAATTCTTGGGCCTCAACTGTATTATTAAGAATAATCCGCTTATCATGAAGTTCAATTACGATCTTAGCTGGATAACCTATTCGAGCTTTGAGACCTTTATTGATAAACCGCGTACAAGGGGCCATAAGTTTCCTTTTTGCTGAGGTTTCATTAGAGAAGTCTTGAAATAATAATAACCTATTATTAGCTATAGAAAAATAATCAAGTTTCTTATATAATCTTAATAAATCCATTTTGTCCTGAAACTTTAATAATTTAACTATACACATCCTATTCCTATGTGAGCTATTTGTGTTTGTTTTGGGGGGACAAATTCTATGAGCTCTTTCCACTGCTAACGGGAGCGATGAGGGAGGAAAACCTAAAGCCTGGGGTAATAATGTGGAAGTGAAATTCAACAAGTCATCAAATTCCACAGTTTCAGGGAGCCCCACTATTCTAATGTTATTTCGTCTGGAGCGATCCTCCAGATCCTCCAGTCAATTTTGCAGATTAATAATTTGGGATTCTTGTGAATGAATTTGAGTGTCCTGGGAATTGTTTAGATCCTCGAGATTTGAAATCCTACTTTCTGCCTGCCTCTGATAACCTGTTTGCAAAATGTTTTACTTCAGTGGAAAGAGCAGAAATGTTTCTAGAAATACTAGCTAATTCCTTTTTAATTTAAATAAATTGGGGTGACAAAAGGTCAGATAATTGTGCCATTGCTGGCTGTAGATCTAAGGAGGGGTTAACCACATCTGTATTAACATCTGAAATAACATCCAGCAGTTTGGTTTTCCTATCTTTTATTTTAGGGGACATTAATGGTGAACTGTGTTTTCCTTGAGTGATAAATCTTTCCATGCAAAAAGCTGGATAGGACAATAATACTAGTGAAAGTGAAAGAGATAAAACCAGAAAAACAAACGTAAACCTACAAGGTATATGTGGGGTGAAGGTGATTAGTCACAAAAAGTGAACCACTAAAAATGTTCTATACATGTGAGTGGGAAGGGCCATCTTAATGGCTAGGAGCTCACGATTCCCCACATCATAGTTCCTCTCTGCAGGGGTAAAACATTTGGAGAAAAAGACAACATGATGCGATTTAGAGGTTGAAGGATCCCTTTGATTCAAGACAACACCAGCTCCTATCTCCGATGCATCAACCTCTGAGGTGAAATACAGATTTTGATCAGGATGGCGTAATACAGGAGCAGTACAAAAGGCCTTTTTTAGGACAGAAAAAGCAATTGTAGCTGCTGGAGGCCAATTCTTGCAGTCCCGGTTTCGTTTAGTTACATCAGTGAGGGGAGCAACAATCTTGCAGAAGTTCTTTATGAACTTGCGAAAATAATTAGAGAACCCCAAGAGTCTCTGTAGTTCCTTCAAAATGGTGGGTTGAGGCAATTCCAAAATTGCTGTTAGCTTTTTAGGATCCATGGCAAATCCCTCCTTTGAAATAACATATCCGAGGAACTGGATCTGGATTTGGTCGAATTTGCATTTCTCTAGCTTGCCTACCAGAGAATTTTTTCTTAGCTGAAGAAGCACCTGTTTTACGTGCTCATGATGCTCCTCTATGGTTGTGAAAAATATGAGGATGTCATCCAAATAAATAATGACAGTACGGTTAAGGAGGTCATGGAAGACATCATTGACGAAGGCTTGAAAGACAGCAGGGGCATTGCACAACACAAAGGGCATCACTAAGTATTCATAATAACCTGATCTTGTATTGAAGGCAGTCTTTCATTCGTTTCCTGGGAAGATACGGATGAGGTTGTATGCCCCACAAAGATCAAATTTTGTAAAGTAGCAAGCATTTTGGAGTGAGTGATAAAGTTCAGTGATCAAGGGGATAGGGTAACGGTTCTTAATTGTGATGTTGTTCAGAGCTCTGTAGTCAATGCATGGTCTCAAACCACCGTCCTCTTTGCTAGCAAAAAAGAATCCTGCAGGGGAGGAGGAAGGGGCAAAAAAAGCCTTAAGCTTTGGACAGCAGATAGGTCATTCCCTTAGGGAGCGGGGCTCCGAGAAACAATTCTATTTTGCATGGCTGATTCAAATCTTTCAGCCAATAGGAATGCAAGTGATGACATTTTGAAACGGCTCTCTTGCATTGAAGATTTAGTGTACAGCGGCAACCGTATGAAGAGGATGCTCCGCACCGGATGTCTTCAGGATGGACCTGCTCCACGCCGCTGGGTCAAGATAGAAGATGCCGTCTGGATGAAGATAGAAGAGGCCATCTGGATGAAGACTTCTTGTCGCCTGGATGAAGATCGTTCAAGCGGGACTTCAAAAACTGTAAGTGGGTTAGTGTTAGTTTTTTTTTAAGGGTTTTTTGGGTGGGTTTTTTTTTAGATTAGGGTTTGGGCAGCAAAAGAGGTGCATACCCTTTTAAGGGCAATGCCCATACAAATGCCCTTTTCAGGGCAATAGGTAAATTAGGTTTCTTTAGATAGTTTTTTTTTTTATTTTTGTGGGTTGGGGGGTGGGGTTTGTAATGTTAGTGGGCCTTTGTATTTTTTTTTCAGGTAAAAGAGCTGTTTAACTTAGGGCAATGCCCTACAAAAGGCCCTTTTAATGGCTATTGGTAAATTATTCTAGATTAGGTTTTTTATTTTGGGGTGTTTTTTTTAAATGGGTATCAGAATAGGAATCATTTTTATTATTTTTGATCATTTGTTTGTTATTTTGTGTAATGTTTTTTTTTTTTTTCGTTTTGAGGTGGGTTTTTATTTTTAGATTAGGGCTCGGGCAGCAAATAAGCTAAATGCCCTTTTTAAGGGCAATGCCCATACAAATGCCCTTTTCGGGGCAATGGGTAGATTAGGTTTTACTTTATTTTTATTTTGTGGGTTTAGGGGGTGGGGTTTGAATACTGTTAGGGGGTGTTTGTTTTGTGTTTTGTAGGAAAAGAGCTGTTAACTTTAGGGCAATGCCCTACAAAAGGCCCTTTTAAGGGCCATTGGTAGTTTATTATAGATTAGGGCTTTTTTTTTTTTTTTTTTTTTAAGGGAATTAGAATAGGAATATTTTTTATTGTTTTGTATAATTTCGTTTGTTATTTTTTGTAATGGTAGGTTTTTTTATTTTTTGTAATTTTAGTGTTTTTTATTTTTGTAATGTTAGGTTTTCGTGTAAGTCAGCTTAGGTTTTATTTGACAGGTAAGTTTGTATTTATTTTATCTAGGTAGTTAGTAAATAGTTAATAACTGTTTACTAACTAGTAACTTTAGTTTAGCTCTATTTTAATTATGTTAAAGTTAGGGGGTGTTAGTTTAAGGGTTAGGTTTAGGGTTAGGTTTAGGGGTTATTATAGTTTAATTTAGGTTGTTGCGATGTGGGGGGCTGGCAGTTTAGGGGTTAATAGGTTTATTTAGTGGTAGTGATGTGGGAGGCTAGAGGTTTAGGGGTTAATACCTTTATTTAGTGGCAGTAATGTCAGGGAGTGGTAGAATAGGGGTTAAAAACGTTAGTATAGTGGCGGCACTATCGGGAGCGGCAGATTAGGGGTTAATAGTTTTATTTGGGTGGCGGCAATATCGGGGGCATCAGATTAGGGGTTAATAACATTATATAGGTGCTGGCTATGTCAGGGGCTGCAAACAGCGCTTGTATTTTGTGCGGTATGGTGCTTAAAAGCCCCATATCGCACGCACGAGCTGGCTGTTTCAAAACTTGTAAAGGCAGAGCTATAGAAGGTTAAATAACGCAACTTTTGTTGCATTCGTTAATTTCCCTATAGCGCAAAACTTGTAATATAGGTGATTGATGGGCATCTTAGATTTTGAGTTACTGGGAAAGAACTCACTTATAATGCTATGCTGTAAACTAACCTCCTCTGTCTGCAGCTACACATTTTTTCTCTGTTTTTGACTGCTGCTTCCCGCCCTCTCTCTGCGCATTAGCCTCTAAATAAAGCCACTGGGAGGTGTGCGGCCATCCTCTTCCCAATAAGAAGTTATGTCAGTTAAGTAAAAGCTCTACGATGATATATATAACACACACCATCCATAAATAGTTGAGCACACGTCTGGAGGGAAACGTGCTAGTAAAACCACAGCTTAGAATCAGCATTGGCTGCGGGCCCCCGGCAAGTTCTGCAATGATGGGGCCTGGTCGCAATAGCAACCCCTGTAGTTATGTCCCTGACAGTGGGTAATTGTGTGCTGTTTATATAGAGAAACAAATAAGGTTGGAAGGTTGTACTAAAATTGTGTAGGTGCAGTAGCCTATTCTTCAAATGTTGTATATAGCTAGTAAATAAAGAGAGCAGTAGATTAGTGGTGTATATTTCCTTGTTAGGAGTAAAAGTCCAGATATAGGCAGTGGTCTCTGGAATGCCTGGGCTCCTGTATTATATAGAGCTTATGTGAATGCAGATCTGTGATTGAAGACCGTTAAGCCTGCAGACAGTTCTGTTACACTCCAGGTGGTTTAGATGGAGTTCATTCATATATGTCAAAATAAGAATTAAAATATTCTTTTTACGGTGGGGTTGAGAATGCGCTTTAAATGTACTAGTAAACACTCAGCATTCATTCATATGAGTATGAGGCACTTACTCAGAGCTTGCTTGATTCCCGTGTCCTCACCACCATCCCCGACTACACCAGTATCACACTTATGTGCTGTTTTCGCCGTGTGTATTAGAGGCATGTCTTTGCCGGCCAAGTGCTGTTGTCCGTTTGGATATATGGCAGCGTGGAGGAGTCAGATGTTCAATCTTGTGGGAAGGCCGCAGGTAATGGCGGATAGCGTTGTTTCTCTCTGCTGACTCCGCAAGTGATTATGTTGAGTGGAGAAGTTTTTCATCTTTTTTTGGTCCCTATGAAGTGGGCACAGTTTCTAGACTATACATCTGCATAACCTCAGTGTTAATCCTTGTGTGCACTTGTGAGATCGGAGCTTCAGAAATCTGCAACCATTTTGGTCCATAGTTGACTCCTCCCCCTAGATATATGTATTTTTTTTTTAATTATCAGATATTTATAGAATTATATATTTAAAAATAGCATGTTATTATGTGAAGAACATTGGAATGTAATCTATGCATAACTACCTTCGGGTTGAGAGCACTTGGCCTAACGCAGTGTTAGGTTAGCGCATGATCAATAAGACATGGTTGCAATTTCCAAAGTCCTGAAGTTAGCATGCGTCAGTTTTCGCTAGCACACAAACCATTTGCATTCAACTTGTAATAGCAAAAGCCAGTGAAAGGCTAAATAGTATGCCACTTGTAATCTGGTCCATAATATTTTATTTTATATTAATTATATTATATTTCATACACTTTCTTAGAGAATATTTCTTGAAATGCAAGAATGTAAGTTTAGATGCCGGCCCATTTTTTTGTGAACAACCTGGGTACTCCTTGCTGATTGGTGGATACATTCATCCACCAATAAAAAAAGTACTGTCCAGAGTACTGAACGAAAAAAAAAGCTTAGATACCTTCTTTTTCAAATAAAGATAGCAAGAGAATGAAGAAAAATGATAATAGGAGTAAATTAGAAAGTTGCTTAAAATTGCATGCTCTATCTGAATCACAAAAGAAAAAATTTGGGTTCAGTATCTCTTTAATGACAGTGGTGTGCAAAGTAGTTTAGTCTTAGATACCTATCCTATATATCTGATCCTCCAGTTATATAGAAATAATTGTTAATAACTATTCAAAAACAAAATGCAAATAAAATAAAACCACTTCATAGCAATATGAGGGAGTTGATTATTTTGTAAATCAAAATAAAATTAGTAAAGTAAATGACATATAAACAAAAAAGCAGCCGCTTTCTCCTCAGTCCAATCAATCTGGGCTTTCTTGTTAAAGGGATATTAAAGTCAAATAACAAGTTTTCTTCATTCAGATAGAGCATACAATTTATAAAAAAAAAACAAAAAACTTTACAATTTACTTTTATGTATGTCTTTCTCTAGATTTCCTTTGTTAAAACATAGCTGTGTATTTAGCATGGCAGAATACTGAGGTAGGCATGGGAGTGTGGATGTGTCTTGGGCACTGTACACAGAGATCTTTGCAACAATGCATACATGTACACCTAGATTACAAGTTGTGCAGTATGGCTTTACCGCTTAAAAAATGGCCTTTGCATGCGGAATGGTCAGCTACGCGCAGTATGGTTTTACCGCGATCGTTATGGCCCATAAAAAATATGTTACAAAGTACACTAACACCCATAAACTACACTATTTAAGGGACACTGAACCCAAATTTCTTTCATTCATGATTCAGATAGAGCATGACATTTGAAGCAACTTTCTAATTTACTCCTATTATCAATATTTATTTGTTCTCTTATATAAAAAGCAGGGATGTGATGCATAGCAGACAGCCCATTAGAGTAAATTAGAAAGTTGTTTAAAATTGCATGTTCTATCTGAATCATGAAAGAAAAAATTCTGGGTTTAGTGTCCCTTTAACCCCTAAACTGCCATCCCCCAGCATCACAACTAATAAATAAAGCTGTTAACCCGTAAACCACCATCCCAACACATCGCGACTACTAAAATAAATCTATTAACCCCTAAACCGCCATCCGCCCACATTGCCAAGACTAAAATAAACCTATTAACCCCTAAACCGCCATCCACTCACATTGCGACTACCTAAATTAAACAATTAACCCCTAAACCTAACACGCCCTAACTTTAAATTAAAGTTACAATATACTACCTACCTTAAAATAAATAAAAGCTTAACTGTGAAAAAAATAAAACCTATACTTAAACTACAAAAAACAACTAACATTGCAGAAAATAATAAAAATCTAAAACTACACAAAATAAAAAAATCGAACATTACCAAAAAAACAAACCTAACATTAAAAAAAAAATTAAAAAAGCTAACATTACGGAAATTAACAAACACAATTATCCAAAATAAAAAAAGTTATACCTAATCTAATACTAATCTAATGGCCCATGATGGATGAAGATGGAGCCGCCTGGATAAAGACCTTTTCGCCGCCGGGAACAAAATGGATTGCCGGACTTCATCAATGGTGAGTACCTATTTCGGAGTTAGTGTTAGGTTTTTTTTTCTTTTTGGGGTGTTTTTTTGTTTTAGATTAGGGCTTTTTTTTACTTTAATAGGCTGTAAAAGAGCTGGTTGCCCTTTTAAGGGTAATGCCCATACAAATGCCCTTTTAGGGGCAATAAGTAGATTTTTTTTGTAGGTAGGTTTTTTTTTTTTATTTTGGGGGTTGAGTGGGTGGGGGGTTGTAATGTTAGGGTGTTTATTTTAGTAGTAGCAATGTGGGGGGATGGCGGTTTAGAGGTTAATATGTTTATTTAGTGTTGGCGATGTGGGGGGGCGGCGGCTTAGGGGTTATTAGACTAGGGGCTTATGTTAGGGTGTTAGTTTTTTGTAAAACTTTCTTTTCTCCATAGACTTCAATGGGGAATGAGAAAATGCGGTAGCAATGGGGGAATACGTGCACAAGTACATCAAGTCGGAATTTAGATTTTGTGCGTAATGCATCTTATCGCACCATACTGCACGACAAAATAAAGTTTTATGGTGACTTGTAATGGCGGCGCTATGGAAATAGCGGTATTGACCCATTTTGTGCGCCATGTACGCAACGGTTTTACCCCAAAACTTGTAATCTTGGTGATAGTGCTTTAAACGTGTAAATGCCCTTGAGCCTACTTTAATTTGTGCTTGTGAAAAATAATTACGTTTTAAGTATACCAAGTGAAAGAGAACAGTTTTTACTTGGGTGTCTCTTTAAAGGGACATTATACACTCATTTTTTCTTTGCATAAATGTTTTGTAGATGATCTATTCATATAGCCCATAAAGTTGTTTTTTTTAATAAATGTATAGTTTTGCTTATTTTTAAATAACATTGCTCTGATTTTCAGACTCCTAACCAAGCCCCAAAGTTTTATGTGAATACCGTCAGCTACCTTCTCCAGCTTGCTCCTGTTTGTGTAAAGGGTCTTTTCATATGCAAAAGAAGGGGGAGGGGGGCTTTCCAGCTACCTTTTCAACAGAGCCAAACTGACAGCTTCTAAGTAAGTTTTTAAACAGTTTTATACTGGATTTTTATATCAGTATCTGTGCATCTTATTCTTTATAGTAGTGTCTATTACATGCAGGTATATGAAAATGAGTGTATACTGTCCCTTTAAGTCATCTTCCTCTTTTTTTCTTACCCATATTTGCTTTACTCCATAATCAGTTGTGTGCACCTTCTGTACCATACGATCTACACTGTATTCACTCTCATATTAGGTTCACATAGTCATTCCCTTTACCATCACCCCATTCCAGATGCATGCTACACATATGGATAAACTAAGTGAAAGATAGAGCACAGAGAGGGAACAAATACACTCTGCTAGATTACGAGCCTTGCGTTAGCCTTAAAAAGCAGCTTTGAGAGGTCCCAACGCTGCTTTTTAATGACCGCTGGTATTACGAGTCTTGCAGGTACAGGTGTACCGCTCACTTTTTCCGCCAGACTCGAAAATACCGCAAATCCACTTACGTCAATTGGGTATCCTATTTTTTCAATGGGACTTGCATCTTGCATAACGCTGGTATTACAAGTCTTCCAAAAAGTGAGCGGTACACCCTCTCCTGTCAAGCCTGGTACCGCATTTTAAAGTCAGTAGTTAAGAGTTTTATGGGCTAATGCCGTAGCATAAAACTCTTAACTAAAGTGCTAAAAAGTTCACTAACACCTGTAAACTACCTATTAACCCCTAAACTGAGCCCCCCACATCGCAAATACTAAAAAAAAAAATGTAACCCCTAATCTGCAGAACCGGACATCGCCGCCACTATAATAAATATATTAACCCCTAAACCACTGCACTCCCGTATCGCAAACACTAGTTACATTTTATTAACCCTAATCTGCAATCCCTAACATCGCCGACACCTACCTACATTTATTAACCCCTAATCTGCTGCCCCCAACATCGCCGCCACTATATTAAAGTTATTAACCCCTAAATCTAAGTCTAGCCCTAACCCTAACACCCCCCTAAATTAAATATAATTTAAATAAATCTAAAAAAAATAACTAGCATTAACTAAATTATTCCTATTTAAAACTAAATACTTACCTATAAAATAAACCTTAAGCTAGCTACAATATAAGTAATAGTTATATATTGTGGCTAGCTTAGGATTTATTTTTATTTTACAGGCAACTTTGTATTTATTTTAACTAGGTAGAATAATTATTAAATAGTTATTAACTATTTAATAGCTACCTAGTAAAAATAAAGACAAATTTACCTGTAAAATAAAACCTAACCTAAGTTACAATTACACCTAACACTACACTATAATTAAATTAATTCCCTAAATTAACTACAATTAAATACAATTAAATACAATTATCTAAAGTATGGAAAAAAACCCACTAAATTACAGAAAATAATAAAATAATTACAAGTTTTTTTAAACTAATTACACCTAATCTAATCCCCCTAATAAAATAAAAAAGCCCCCCAAAATAATAAAAAGCCCTACCCTATACTAAATTATAAATAGCCCTTAAAAGGGCCTTTTGCAGGGCATTGCCCCAAAGTAATCAGCTCTTTTACCTGTAAAAAAAGTACAATACCCCCCCAACATTAAAACCCACCACCCACACACCCAACCCTACTCTTCAACCCACCCAATCCCCCCTTAATAAAACCTAACACTAACCCCTTGAAGTCTGTACCCAACCGGGCCAAAGTCCTCAACAAAGCCGGGTGAAGTGGTCCTCCAGACGGGCAGAAGTCTTCATCCAAGCTGCCAGAAGAGGTCCTCCAGACAGGCAGAAGTCTTCATCCAGACGGCATCTTCTATCTTCATCCATCCGGCGAGGAGCGGGTCCATCTTCAAGACATCCGACGCGGAGCATCCTCTTGTTCTTCATCTGATGACTGATTGGAACAGCCAATAGAATGCGACCTCAATCCTATTGGCTGTTCCAATCAGCCAATAGGATTGAAGTTCAATCCTATTGGCTGATTGCATCAGCCAATAGGATTTTTTCTACCTTAATTACGATTGGCTGATAGAATTCTATCAGCCAATCGGAATTGAAGGGACGCCATCTTGGATGACGTCATTTAAAGGAACCTTCATTCAGTCATTGAATGAAGAACGAAGAGGATGCTCCACGTCGGATGTCTTGAAGATGGACCCGCTCCACGCCGGATGGATAAAGATAGAAGATGCCACCTGGATGAAGACTTCTGCCCATCTGGAGGACCACTTCGTCTGGCTTCGTTGAGGACTTCGGCCTGGTTGGGTGAAGACTTCTCAAGGTAGGGTGAGCTTCAAGGGGTAAGTGTTAGGTTTTATTAAGGGGGGATTGGGTGGGTTTTAGAGTAGGGTTGGGTGTGTGGGTGGTGGGTTTTAATGTTGGGGGGTATTGTAATTTTTTTTACAGGTAAAAGAGCTGATTACTTTGGGGCAATGCCTCACAAAAGGCCCTTTTAAGGGCTATTTGTAATTTAGTATAGGGTAGGGCTTTTTATTATTTTGGGGGGCTTTTTATTTTATTAGGGGGATTAGATTAGGTGTAATTAGTTTAAAAAACTTGTAATTATTTTATTATTTTCTGTAATTTAGTGGGGGGGTTCTGTACTTTAGATAATTGTATTTAATTGTAGTTAATTTAGGGAATTAATTTAATTATAGTGTAGTGTTAGATGTAATTGTAACTTAGGTTAGGTTTTATTTTACAGGTAAATGTGTCTTTATTTTAACTAGGTAGCTATTAAATAGTTAATAACTATTTAATAACTATTCTACCTAGTTCAAATAAATACAAAATTGCCTGTAAAATAAAAATAAATCCTAAGCTAGCTACAATGTAACTATTAGTTATATTGTAGCTAGCTTAGGGTTTATTTTATAGGTAAGTATTTAGTTTTAAATAGGAATAATTTAGTTAATTGTAGTAATTTTATTTAGATTTACTTAAATTATATTTAAGTTAGGGGGGTGTTAGGGTTAGACTTAGATTTAAGGGTTAATAACATTAATATAGTGGCGGCGACGTTGTGGGCGGCAGATTAGGGGTTAATAAGTGTAGGTAGGTTGCAGCGACATTGGGGGTGGCAGAGTAGGGGTTAATAAATATAATGTTGGTGTCGGCGATGTTGGGTGCAGCAGATTAGGGGTTAATACATATAATGTAGGTGGCGGCGGTGTCCGGAGCGGAAGATTAGGGGGTTAATTATATAATGCAGGTGTCGGCGATGTTGGGGGCGGGAGATTAGGGGTTAATAAGTGTAAGATTAGGGGTGTTTAGACTCGGGGTTCATGTTAGGGACTTAGGTGTAGACATAAATGTATTTTCCCCATAGGAATCAATGGGGCTGCGTTAGGAGCTTTACGTTGCTTTTTTGCAGGTGTTAGGTTTTTTTTCAGCCGGCTCTCAACTGTTGATTCCTATGGGTAGAAACATGCACGAGCACGTTTTGCCAGCTCACCACTACCATAAGCAGCGCTGGTATTGAGGTGAGATGTAGAGCAAAATTTTGCTCTCCGCTCACTTTTCTGCGGCTAACGCCGGGTTTGTAAAAACCCGTAATACCAGTGCTGTCTGTAGGTGAGCAGTGAGGGAAAACTGCTCGTTAGCACCGCACACCATTACCGACAAAACTCATAATCTAGGCGACTGATTGTATGGTATTCAAATAAAATAATTAAATTAATTAGGTACTAATACTAAACAGAAGATCACTGACTTAAAATTGTAGTCATCGTAAATGTTAGATGAGAGTAACATTCTATAGATGTAAAACTAAATGTCAGATACCAGGAGGCTGATCAGAAACATACTTATAGTTTCAAAATAAAATCTGAAAGCTAGTGTTAAAGAGATTTATTGTTCTGCTTGCAGCACTGGGATACTGATAAATACTATTGGCAACTTGGGACCACTACCGGCCCTAATGTATAGTTTCAAGCTGGATATTAGGTTGAGTTAGAAGTCATTTCTAGTAGGTGAAAACTGAGAAATATATTAGTTTTAAATAGCTTCTGTATTAACCTCTTACAATCCATGTGCTGCGGCCCCCTTGCAGCTTTACTGTTCCTGACTTCTAATTCAAAGCCCCTCAGAAAGCTGTACCACCCCTTTCCCCTTCCTATTGAGCGTGCTGCAGTACATTGCTGTACCTTCTATTTTTAAAATAGATTATCTTTGTATATTAGGGTCGTGTTCTTTCTCTGCTTGGCATTCAGCTATAGAAGTAAACAATGAGTCACAATGGCAAGCACAGCGAGATTCACTGTTTACATTCTGGATAATTAATTATTTTATTTTTCGTTAATTTTATTGTTTTAAAATAGTAGTGTTAGGTTACTTTATAGTTTAAAATTAGTTTTTTTTTCCTTCCCTGCTCTTGCTATTTATAAATATAACAGTGCCTGAAGCCATTCTTCCCAGACACTGCAGAGCTCACTCTGCTTCTTCAGCTTTAGTAATAAAAGGTCCCATTTTTATCACATGACCAGTTCTCCCCAAACACTGCAAAGTTCACTCTGCTTCCTCAGCTTTAGTAATAAAAGGTGCTGTTTTGTCACATGACCCACTGATGTGGAACATATGGATAAACCATTAAATTATGAAGCTTTTTTCTACAACAGAATGCGGTAAGATGAAGACCGCATACAGAATTGTAGTTAGTTTATTTTGCATAATCAGAAAAAGTTAGTTAAAAACATTTCAAGCAGGGGGCGTGTCTAGGCAGCGACTGCAATGGTCGCAAAAACAGAAACTTGCAGAGAAGACTGAGATACATGTCGCCTATCTCAAGCATCCATCATTGTGAAATACAGATTAAGCTACTCTCTGTAGCATCATCTAGCACAATATTTACTGTGTTTATGACCTATGAACCTTGTTCTAGGCCACCTAGATTCCTGTAGGTGACCCTCTTCACAGATCTTGGCATGCCCCGGTAGGGTGACCACATGTCCCGGATTGCCCGGGACAGTCACGCATTTTGCAGGTCTGTCCCGGGCACCTTCATTCCGGGACAATGTAGTGTCCCAGAATGGAAAGTCACCCGCCAGTGCCGTCACACCCCAGGAAGCTTAGCAGAGGGATCCGCTACCTGCATGCCTGTATCCTCCTTGCTCTGCTCCACTTGTGCTGCTACCCCCCCCCCCCCCTGCTAGGGCACACCTGACTGGAGTAGACGAGAAATAGTTCCAATGCAAATTACAAAGGAGTGTTTACATTTCTTATTAGGAATTAGGAACAGGGTCCTTTAATAGTCTTAATTATTTATTCCATGTGCTGTGCTTTAAACCAATCCAGGATCTTCACACATAGGCAACTCATGGTCTTCGTATCTTGTCCATACAGACTTGGGTGTTTTTACTTAGCTAAAAGTTTATATTTTTGCACACACAGCACAAATATCTGAATTGACAAGAAAGGGTATTGCTTTAAAATTACAAACGTCAATTCATTATAAAGCATTTGGAAAAATGGCAGAATTAAGTATTTTTCTCTTACATTTCTCACCCTTTTGATAATTTTATTATCACATGTATTATCTATGTATATCTATTTATTATCATCTGTATTATACATGTATATCTATTATCTTGCGTTTATTATCACG
This sequence comes from Bombina bombina, assembly GCF_027579735.1. Taxonomy (NCBI): domain Eukaryota; kingdom Metazoa; phylum Chordata; class Amphibia; order Anura; family Bombinatoridae; genus Bombina; species Bombina bombina. The sequence continues at coordinate 572,560,459 of NC_069504.1, forward strand.
CATTTATTACTTTGTGTTTCTCATTTGATTAACTAACAGCCTTCCTACCTACAGACTGTATATCACTGAGTATACAGATAAGCTGCATAGAAAGTGGGATGCTGAGCATCCATTCCAGACTGACTACATAGTCACCATTTCCTCTAAGCATTCACACATCTATATTGGTAACACACAAACACAAAATATGCAATCTCTATCTAATCAGATAACAACAGCAGCCAGAACTGCATCCCGTCACAGGTCTAGGTCCAAATCCTGTAGTAGGCCCAAAGCTGATGAGGTGCAACTGTGGGACCCCTTGCAGAGATGAGATCTTCCACCTGTCTCCTAGAATGACTGGAGGGTCTGCAGGGGAGGCAGGTAGCTGATCTAGGTTATCAGACGGTCATCTCTGTGGCTGTTGTATCATCACCCTAAACAATAGGTATCTTCATCTTTTTGCTGCAACGAGAAACACAAATCATTAACAATTTCCAAACAATTAGGCACATCAAAATTAATCCTATCACTACCACTATGGGTTTTAAAAGATTTGTAAGCATATTGTTAAACCTAGCATATTTATTTATTATATTTGCTAGCTCAATTCCCCAACCTACCCAGGCAGGGAACCACAACTAGGCTTTATCTGCAGATGAGAATAATTCTCGCTTATACCTTGTTTCCCCTAGGGATGTTTCAAACACTGAAATATTTGAGCGTGTTTTAATGGCTGGTACAACTCTTCCTATGGTACAATGCTCCAATGGGAAGCCATAAGTAGGGTTTATTACCACACATGTAATAGTCTCCTTATTTCAAGACCTTTGGAATCATCTAACCATGTTTTCCCAGCCATAGTTGAAACCATACCATATTGTGACATAACTAAGTTTGACAGCTCCAGTCATCATCTGTCTGTTCAGGACAGGCACACCTGGGGGCACACAAAGCTTTTAACATTGAACAAAAACATACACTTTTACAATCAGCATTTACTGTATCACATGGAGCTTTGTTAGGTTCCATGTTAAATGTTAAGGTACCATTTCTACAATCTGTTTCCCCACATATACCTTGTGCAAACTGACTATGCAACCTTTTATGTTGGCTATGTGATTGACATACATTGGCCCTAGACACATTTTAGGTGCATAAATTATACCAGCAAGTTCTAAGTATTTACCTTGATCTGAGAGAGCATTATGAACAGAGTGATCTATATCTATTTAAACATCATTGCTGTAATATGTCAAATTTAAATCATTCATTGATATTGGTACACATATTAAAGGGATTCCTTTATGATTGGCAGGAACATGAGAGCATATCCAGCAGTCTGTGGCATTCAGCTGCTTGGCGGTTTGTTGGTGTAAAACCCAGATGGAATTTGTCCGTTTGTCACCCTTTACTGGTGCATAGAGGTATAAAACACAAAGAAAAGGACAAAGAGAAAAACAGGACAGTATATGCATCTTGGTAGTTTGTTAACCCTCTTTGTCCCCAGTGGCCTCACCCTTTTGACACAGGTTTTATCACTGGCCTGGAAGTTCATCTTCTTACAGTGAGAGGCGTGTATCCAGTTTGGTTTCCTTCCACTTTGACTGAGGTGGGTGTGGTCAGTAACACCTGGTATGGGCCATCAAATCGGGGCTCTAGGTGTCTCCTCACGTATATTCTTATCACCACCCAATCTCCAGCATGCAGGTGGTGAGTTCCAGTTACTTCTTCTGCATCTGGTAATGAAGAGAAAACTTTTCCATGCAAATTAGTCAGTTGCTCATGCAGCTGAACAACATAATCAGTTAGAGAAGCGTACTGCCCATGTAATTCTTGTGGAAAGAAAAGGCCCCTTAGTGGTGGTCTACCAAACAAAATTTCAAATGGTGAAAGGCCATGCTTTCCCTTTAGGGTGTGTCTTACTGCAAAGAGGGATAAAGGTAAGGATTGTACCCAAGTAAGTTTTGTCTGCTCACAGATCTTAGCTATTTTATTTATTTTTTAAAACCCCATTTGCTCTCTCTACTTTCCCAGGTGATTGTTTTCAGCACAGATCATACATTTCTTCCACCATTCAGTTGCAAATTGTGAGAAACCTGGTGCAAACAAAAATGTATTAACACTTGCAATTATAATTTATTAACACTTGCAATTAACACTTGGAATCATTCCCCCTTTGGAAACATGGGAATGGAGATGAGAGAGAATAGCTAAAACAAGATATAGCACTGGAGGTGCACATAATATACCATCCCCATGTTTCCAAATCTAAGTTAGGGAACCTGTGTGGTTTTGGAGAGTTTTTAAAACATCCATTGTCAAATTCTCCACAGTTTCAGAAAACTGTTGGAGTATCATGAGAGCTGCCTTCTTGGCTGCTTCATCTACCCTATTATTACCCATAGTGATAGGATCTATTGCTCGCTGATGTGCCTGGCATTTCATAACAGCTATAGCTCTTTTTGAGAAAGCTGCAGTCTGCTCCAGTGTCCACCAAACACTCCACAGAATGGTATAGCATGTCAAAGAGGGTCAGGCAAACAAAGGCATCACCCCCTCTGCTCTCAGAAATAATTGGTAGCACTAGAAGCCCAGCCCATCAATTGTTCTTTTGTCTTCCCCCATTTTGGAGCTGTACAGTCTCTTGCAAAATGACCCGGTTTGTCATAGTTATAACATTTGGCTTTTCTGGGTTCTCCCTTATTTGTCCCTCTAAACTGTTCCCATTGGGGTTTCACAGGGGCACTCACTGGCATTACCCTTTATGCTTTCTTTTCCTGTACTTCTTCTATGCTCCTTTGTATTGAACTCGCTAAGCTATTTAGTGCAGGTACTGATTTATCTCTCGCCAATCAGAATGGGCGGAAACCAATTTATCATGGATTTCTTTATTCAGTCCAGACACCAATGTGACAATGATCATTTTTCCCATACCTTAGTCATCTAGGTTACCTCCCCTTGGGGCATATACATCTTGCCATGAGGTGGTATGGGGCACATAAGATACCACAGTCAAAACTGGGGGGCGCTAATCATTTTCCTCCAGTAATACTAAAACCCAACATTTTTCTTTAATTACTTAGAGCATGCAGTTGTAAACAATTTCCCTTGGTATTCTTTATTGAAGGATCAGCAAGGCACCACTATTATATATATCATTTTATTATTTTTTTAACATAAACATGCACACTCTCACACACATGTATTTACTATCAAAAACACTCACAAAGATACTCACTGACAAACTGGCACACAGATTCTACACACTCTACAAATAACCGATAATAATAATAATATTACACACAAACCCTAGGACGAGGGCACATAGTCCACAAGGCTTTAGCATGCGGTCACAAATGGCAATAGACATCCAGCTGCCAGTGCCCACATACAATCAGACCCACAACCAAATATCTAACCTTATAAATGTGGGGGGCTGCCATTAGTTACCAGATAAGCATCAGGGGGTAAGTACTAGTGGTCTATCAGTTGTGTAAAAATACTTGAGGGCAGTAAAGGTGAAATTACAAATGGAGTAACTAGCAAATCTGACCTCTTAAGGGTTCACTACTAGAATCTTGTGTTTATTGTAATTATATTAATTCTACTGCAGAGATATCACTAGGACCATAATGTACAAAGGGATAATGTATGGCTATTGAAGTGTCACTTGTGCAAGTCAAAGTAGTGCTGGCCTTTTAAAACTCCAGCTAACCCATTTAAATACCAAGCAGGGATGTAAAGCCCCTAGATGCCCTTAAGCACAGCATACACTCTTATGTCTTTTCAGGGAAGACTTGCATATGTGTGTGTGTGTGTGTGTGTGTGTGTGTGTGAAACACACATAATCACACATTTAATTCAGTTAAACAAAAGTTTCCAGCAGAGCATCAAATCTAGGACCAAAAGGGTTCAAAAATAAAAAAAAACAATATTTCCTGCTCTGTGCTGGCGGGAGGGGGGTTGAGAGCACTTGCCCAGTACAGTAGCTGCATCACACATCAAAGAGACTAGATTCTAAACATACTTTACCCCCTCCCAGCTGGGCTGCTCTCCCTGTCTTGGTCTTTCTATAGTAAAAAATTCATTGGGCTGTTTCTGATAGGATTCTACAGTTTATTTACTCCAAGCTGCCTTCTTATTAGGCTCTATCAATTTGTTCTAAAAACTTTTAGAGAGATACTCCCAGTGGGATAATTCAACGGTTCCCTCTTTGGGAATCCCAACATCTATTCCCTTAGTCAGCTTGCACAATTTAGGAAGATGCTTGCTGACCCACATGCCATGTTCTTTATTCATATCCTCCTGTGGGCTAGGAGGATATTTTTGGACACCCATTGCTTAAGGATGACGCCACGTCACCCTTGCTAAGATCGTTTCCCATAGCCCAGCCATGATGGAGGGGACTCTTACCCTTCTCTCTCGACTCTTAGCAGTACTGTGGCTGTGGCTCTCAGGGAAAGTCCCACACTAAAAATCCCACACTAAAATATCCCAGCTTTTGGTCCCTCCAAATTTTCCAACAAATCCAAATAATAAACAGTAGGGAAACAAACCCAAAAAGTACCTGGCCTCTTAGTAAAAAAAACCCATGCTAGGGTGCTTACATCAACAGTTTTATCTATCATGAGAGACAAGTCTGCTACAGCTTAGGGATGCGCCCTTCACCACAGGAAAGTGCAAGCATGACTAGGGTTGTCCAGAAACAAAGCCGAGAGGTGATCAGAAATCAGGGTTTGCTCTCGTTCTTTAGGAATAGCACCGTACCCAATAGCAGCAGTGGACTGAAGTTAAACTTAATCAACGATGTCCAAAAGCCGAGCACCGGGGTACCCAGAGACTTTGTACTGACAAACCAAGAGAGACTAGTAAGGAATTCTGCACCAACCCACACTTAACCTTCCATTGTCCCTTTTCTGTGCAGACAATGTTAGTAACAGTTTACTTGACAAACGCAGAAAATAGAATATATTTTTGTCTGAGGATGATAGGGTACTCTTACTTAACACACTACTGCTCCCACTTGCTTTCTCCGCAGAAAGGGGTCTTGGAGCAGTACATTCACACGCCGTGAAGGACCTCTTACACTCACACATTCATAACAAAAGATGTTAAAACATAAAACACTTGTTTCAGGTTCTTGAGAGTTTGTACTGACGACAGGACAGAGGGTTTAGGAATCAGGGGAGGTGAGAGAAAATTGAGACACAAAGATTCTCACCTGTTGGTGCCTGTGGTTTCCTGTCCTCAGTTTCCAGTCCTGGTTCAGTTTACAATCGCTTTCAAACTCCCGGGTTTTGGCACCAAAATTTTGAAGAAAAAAACACAACATGAAACAACTGGTCCAAATTTAAAAAGGTTATTATTGTACAATTAAGCCAGATTACAGAAAAGTGACAAGCATGTTACTTTATACAGTAATACAAAGCATAGCGTGCAACATCAGATAAGAACAGGGTCCTTTTTTAGTCTTAATTATTCCATGCGCTGTGCTTTGAACCATTCCAGGATCTTCACACGTAGGCAAACTTGTGGTCTTCTTATCTTGTCCATACAGACTTGGGTGTTTTTACTTAGCTAAAAGTTTATGGCCCAGATTACGAGTTTTGCGTAAGAGGCTATGCGGTGCTAACGAGCAGTTTTCCCTCACCGCTCACTTACCTGCAGTGCTGGTATTACGGGTTTTTACAAACCCGTCGTTAAAAGATAAGAAGTGAGCGTTGAGGAAAATTTTGCTCATTACCGCACTCCAATACCAGCGCTGCTTAAGTCAGCGGTGAGCTGGTGTAACGTGCTCGTGCACAATTTCCCCATAGGAACCAACGGGGAGAGCCGGCTGAAAGAAGTCTAACACCTGCAAAAAAGCAGCATAAAACTCCTTAACGCAGCCCCATTGATTCCTATGGGGAAATACATTTAATGCCTACACCTAACACCCTAACATGAACCCCGAGTCTAAACACCCCTAATCTTACACTTATTAACCCCTAATCTGCCACCTCCGACATCGCTGACACCTACATTATAATTATTAACCCCTAATCTGCCACTCCGGACACCGCCGCTACCTACATTATACTTATGAACCCCTAATCTTCTGCCCCCAAAATCGCCGAACCCTACATTATATTTATTAACCCCTACTCTGCCGTCCCCAATGTTGCCGCCACCTACCTACACTTATGAAGCCCTAATCTGCCGCCCCCAACGTCGCCGCCACTATAATAAACATATTAGCCCCTAAACCGCGCACTCCCGCCTCGCAAACATTAGTTAAATATTATTAACCCCTAATCTGCCGGCCCTAACATCACCGCCACCTACCTACATTTATTAACCCCTAATCTGCCGCCCCCAACATCGCCGCAACTATATTAAAGTTATTAACCCCTAAACCTAAGTCTAACCCTAAACCTAACACCCCCTAACTTAAATATAATTAAAAGAAATCGAAATAAATATTCCTATCATTAACTCAATTATTCCTATTTAAAACTAAATACTTACCTGTAAAATAAATCCTTAGCTAGCTACAATATAACTAATAGTTACATTGCAGCTATCTTAGGATTTATTTTTATTCTACAGGCAAGTTTGTATTTATTTTAATTAGGTAGAATACTTACTAAATAGTTATTAACTATTTCATAACTACCTAGCTAAAATAAATACAAAAGTACCTGTAAAATAAAACCTAACCTAAATTACAATTACACCTAACACTACACTATAATTAAATTAATTCCCTAAATTAAATACAATAAAATAAAATGAGCTAAAGTACAAAAGAAAACAAACACTAAATTACAGAAAATAATAAACAAAATACAAGATTTTTAAACTAATTACACCTAATCTAATCCCCCTAACAAAATAAAAAAAGCTACCTAAAATAAAAAAAGCCCTACCCTACACTAAATTACAAATAGCCCTTAAAAGGGCCTTTTGCGGGGCATTGCCCCAAGTAATCAGCTCTTTTACCTGTAAAAAAAATTACAAATCCCCCCAACATTAAAACCTACCATCCACACAACCAACCCTACTCTAAAACCCACCCAATACCCCCTTAAAAAAACCTAACACTAACCCCTTGAAGATCACCTTACCGGGAGAAGTCTTCATCCAACCGGGCCAAAGTCCTCAACGAAGCCGGGAGAAGTCTTCATCCAAGCGGGGCGAAGTGGTCCTCCAGACGGGCAAAAGTCTTCATCCAGACGGCATCTTCTATCTTCATCCATCCGGCACGGAGCGGGTCCATCTTCAAGACATCCAACGCTGAACATCCTCTTCATCCGACGGCTAACACTGAATGAAGGTTCCTTTAAATGACGTCATCCAAGATGTCATCCCTTCAATTCCGATTGGCTGATAAAATTCTATCAGTCAATCAGAATTAAGGTAGAAAAAATCTTATTGGCTGATGTTCCAATCAGCCAATGGAATGCAATCTCAATCCTATTAGCTGATCCAATCAGCCAATAGGATTTTTTCTACCTTAATTCCGATTGGCTGATAGAATTCTATCAGCCAATCAGAATCTAAGGGACGCCATCTTGGATAATGTCATTTAAAGGTACCTTCATTCGTCGTTAGTTTGTCGGAAGGAGAGGATGCTCCGCATCGGATGTCTTGAAGATGGACCCCCTCCACGCCGGAAGGATGAAGATAGAAGATGCCATCTGGATGAAGGCTTCTGCCCATCTGGAGGACCACTTCTGTCCGTCTGGAGGACCACTTCTGCCGGCTTCATTGAAGACATCTTGCCGCTTGGATGAAAACTTCTCCCGGTAAGTGAATCTTCGGGGGTTAGTGTTAGTATTTTTTTAAGGGTGTATTGGGTGGGTTTATTTTTTAGGTTAGGGCTTTGGGCCTGCAATAGATCTAAATGCCTTTCAGGGCAATGGGGAGATTAGGTTTTTTTAGTTAGGCTTTTATTTGGGGGGTTGGTTGTGTGGGTGATGGGTTTTACTTTTGGGGGGTTGTTTGTATTTTTTTTACAGGTAAAAGAGCTGATTTCTTTGGGGCAATGCCACACAAAAGGCACTTTTAAGGGCTATTGATAGTTTAGTTCAGTCTTAGGGTTTTTTATTTCGGGGGGGCTTTTTTTTATTTTGATAGGGCTATTAGATTAGGTGTAATTAGTTTAAATACCTTGTAATTTGTTTTTTATTTTCTGTAATTTAGTTTTTTTTTGTGATTTAGCTAATTTAATTTAATTTATTTAATTGTATTTAATGTAGGTAATTGATTTAATTTTAGTGTAGTGTTAGGTGTTAGTGTAACTTAGGTTAGGTTTTATTTTACAGGTAAATTTGTATTTATTTTAGCTAGCTAGGTAGTTATTAAATAGTTAATAACTATGTAATAACTATTCTACCTAGTTAAAATAAATACAAACTTGCCTGTAAAATAAAAATAAACCCTAAGCTAGATACAATGTAACTATTAGTTATATTGTAGCTATCTTAGGGTTTATTTTACAGGTAAGTATTTAGTTTTAAATAGGAATAATTTAGATAATAATTGTAGGTTTTATTTAGACTTATTTTAATTATATTTAAGTTAGGTGGTGTTAGGGTTAGACTTAGGTTTAGGGGGTTAATAAATTTAGAATAGTGGCTGCGAAGTTGGGGTGGCAGATTAGGGGTTAATAAATATAATGTAGGTGTCGGCGATGTTGAGGGCAGCAGATTAGAGGTTAATAAATATAATGTAGGTGGCAGCGATGTCCAGAGCGGCAGATTAGGGGTTAATAAGTATAATGCAGGTGTAGGCGATGTTGGGGGCGGCAGATTAGGGGTTAATAAGTGTAAGATTAGGGGTGTTTAGACTCGGGGTTCATGTTAGGGTGCTAGGTGTAAACATAACTTTACCCATAGGAATCAATGGGGCTGTGTTACTGAGTTTTATGCTGCTTTTTTGCAGGTGTTAGTCTTTTTCTCAGCCGGCTCTCCCCATTGATGTCTATGGGGAATTCGTGTAAGAGCACGTACGACCAGCTCACCGCTGACTTAAGCAGCGCTGGCATTGGAGTGCGGTATGGAGCTCAATTTGGCTCACTTCTTGCCTTTTAACGCTGGGTTTGTAAAAATCTGTATTACCAGCACTGCAGGTAAGTGAGCGGTGATAAAAAAACTCCACGGTAGCACCGCATAGCTCATAACGCAAAACTCGTAATCTGGCTGTTAGTTTTTTATTGTTGGAAAATATTTCTCTCTAGTTCTCTAAACTCTTTTTCAATATATTTAGTTGTTATTAAGGACTGTAATATTGAATGATATCTGAAATTAGGAACAGTTAAGAAGATACCTGTTGCAACACTACACATGCCTCCTTAGATCATTAACTCCTAGTGCTACTTTTTAGCGCCTCTTCTTCTTCCCCTCTTTTTTATCTTATGTTACTTTGGGCATATCATCAATGGGGATGGCATCAAGCCAGACCCCGAGAAAATTTGTGCTATTGAACAGATGATAAGTCCTTCTGATGTACATGAGCTGAGACAAATATTGGGCCTTGTAAATTATGTGGGCAGGTTCCTCCCAGATTTATCCACTATACTACACCCTATCACAGAGTTGCTAAAGAAAGATGTTGCCTGGGTCTGGGGACCTTCACAGGAAGAATCTTTTATGCAGGTCAGGTCCCTGCTGGGGTTTGCCCCAGTGTTGGGGTTCTACGATCCTTCCGATAAGACTGTGGTTAGTGCTGATGCGACCAGTTATGGGTTAGGGGCCGCCTTCCTGCAGCTGAATGAAAACAAACTACAGCCTATCTCCTACTGTTCCCGTACACTGACTGCAGCCGAGTCGAAATACACCCAAATTGAGAAAGAGTGTCTGGCTGCAATTTGGGCCTGTGAGCGCTTTCAGCGTTACCTAGTGGGTTTAGAGAAATTTAGTCTGGAGACTGACCATAAACCGCTAGTCCCTCTAATCAACTCCTATGATATTGATAAAACACCCCTAAGATGCCAGAGACTTCTAATGAGGCTGCTCAGGTTCAACGTTCAGGCAGTGCATGTGCCTGGGAAACAACTGGTTGTGGCAGATACACTTTCCAGGCTCCCGCTGGCTGCTGCTGAAGAGTCTTCTATGGAATCAGATGTGAAAGTGTATGTAGATTCAGTTCTGGCCTCCAAATAGGACAAATAAAGAAAGAGACATATTTAGATACAGACCTTCAAGAAGTTATAAAGTACATAAAAGAAGGTTAGTCCGAGAGTCAGGCAGCCTGGATGTCTTTACGTGCTTACCAGTCAGAAAGGCCGCAGCTCAAGGAGCTGGATGGGTTGGTGCTGTTCCAGGACCGCATTGTTATTCCTGTTAGCATGCGGCAGGAGATGTTAAACAGAATTCATGATGGCCACTTAGGCATTACAAAGTGCAGAGAAAGGGCAGCTATGGCAGTATGGTGGCCTAGCATCAGTTCCGACATTGCAAGCCATGTGTAAAAATGTGCCTTTTGCCGGGAACGCCGGCCTACTCAGAGAAGGGAGCCCTTGATTTCTACTCCACTGCCTGCAGGCCCGTGGCAGAAAATAGCTGCTGATTTGTGTGAACTGCATGGGAAAAAGTACCTAGTCGTGATCGACTACTATTCTAGGTATTTGGAAATTGCACCTTTGAATGAAATCAAAAGTCAAGCCGTTATCACTCGTCTCAAGAGCTTGTTCGCCCAGTGGGGCATACCAATGGAGTTGGGGAGTGATAACGGAATGCAGTTCGCTTCCACAGAGTTCAGTTCTTTCAGCAGAGAATATGATTTTGTACATTCCACGTCAAGTCCACATTACCCGCAGGCCAATAGAATGGCTGAAAGGGCAGTTCAAACAACAAAGTTCATTTTGAAGCAATCTGATCCGTACCTGGCCCTCTTGTCCTATAGGGCAACTCCCATTCAAGCCACGCGGTTTAGCCTGGCACAGCTGATGCTAGGATGCCAGATTCGTACCACCTTACCCTCTGTGGGTGTCTTTCAGCCAACTATCTCTATTCCTCGGTACAAAGTCCTTAGGAGAGATGAAGAGGCAAAAAGGGGCTATTGATTCTTCTACGACAGGAGACATTCTGTGAGGCCCTTACAGGAGCTAAATGCGGGGCAAAGTGTCAGAATTAAACTGAATGATGAGAAGAAATGGAAGACGTCTGCTACAGTAATTGGACGCTCTCCAGAACCAAGGTCTTATGTAGTCCTTACTGATGGAAAACATCTTCAGCCTGTACTTGAGAGTTTGGAACTGGATGCCGCAGTACCACCGCCGGTGGAATCCCCTGTTTTAAGAGGGGTGCCTTCCCCTCAGCAAGATCACAGCGGGGATATGTCTTTGCCTCCAGCAGACTCTCAATCACCTTCTTCTGTATCAGAGGACAGTTCATGTAGAGTTACATCAAGCGGAAGAGTGGTAAAACTTCCGGCCCAATATCGGGATTAACATTAGTTAGAGCAGTGACCGGAAGTATGGGCAGAATGATCCCATGGTCACTGTGGACTAGGGTAGTCTACCCCGATGTTCAAATCAGGATGTAATTCATGTTGTTTATACAGATATTCTCTTTAACTTGTTAGTTGTTATATACTATTCAAAACTGTTGTTGTATGCTTCTTGTATACCTTGTTATTTGTTGTATTCAAATTAAAAAAAAATATGTATGCCTTGTCCTTTGAAAAGGGGGAAGATGTGATGAGAGTGGGAAGTGACGTCACTGGATGGGGGCGGGGCTTAGGTCCGTTTGTCTATGTGGCAGTTACTAAGTGAGATCAATGCTACCAGATTTATGTTTCCATGCTCTGCAATAAAATAGTGTTGTACCCTCTTTGCTGTGTCCTGTGACAGTAAGTTTTTCATAGTTAATAAGAAATACTTAATAGTTATTAAATTAGATTTTAAATAGTTAGTACTAAGTAGTTCATAGGTAGTAGGATATAGTTATTAATAGTTAATATTTTGTATACCTTCATCTTTTTTTTTCTTTCTGATCAGATATGTTTTCATCTATGTAAATATAAATTTTTATAAAAAAAGTTGTTAATTACCAAAAATTCCCATTCACAAATAAAAATATAAATATACGTTTATATATGTGAATAACTTTATATTTTTATTTGTTAATGTTTGACATTTTACATTGGAAATAGTTAAAGGGACAGTGAACCCAAATTTTTTCTTTGTGATTCAGATAGAGCATGCAATTTTAAGCAACTGTCTAATTTACTCCTATTAGCAATTTTTCTTAGAAACGCGTAGCATTTTATCACACGTTTATTGTCAGATCTGTGCATTATCTTTTACTATTTTGAATTAAATATTATACTTCTTTTATATACACTGGAGTCTTCTTCTCTTTTTGATGTTTATCATCATTCCACCTGGAGCCCATCTACAGTTGCAGCAGCATAACCTGGGTTTATATGTGCACTAGGTCACTATAATATACTTAGTATGCTCCATTTGCACTACAGTGTGCAATTGAATTTGTGAGTATTCCTTTGTCACCATAAGCCGATATCCATTTATCTCCTCAATTGATTTGAACTAGGGGTCGCCCTCTTCTTTTTCACATTTCTCCAGACTGCAGATTTCCATTCTGATTTTGGGAGGAGCAGCCCCTGTACGGTGCACAGTTCGCTGGGACACTGTGGAGTTCCCAGACCGTTTTCCTAGGCATTATCTCTGCCTTTATACATTGTGAGTATGTATGTATCTTTAATATATTACTTGTGATATATTGGCTACACTAGGAGGCGCCCTTTTTCTCTGCTTTGTAAATTAGAAAGTTGCTTAAAATTTCATCCTCTATCTGAATCACAAAAGAAAAAAATTGGATTCAGTGTCCCTTTAATTAAATATCAAATTACCTAGGGAATCAGATATCTTTATAGTGAAATCTGGCATTTCTGAAAAATATTGCCATAATCCAGAGCACCGGAAAAATATGTTAAACATTTTTTGTAGCCTAACGATTGGTACATAATTTTTTTTACATGTGTGCTATATTGCACTAAGAGCAAGTATACAGAATCAACTCGGATTCACCTGTCATCCTATTGCATCTACTGACAAGCATTCCTAACTTGCATGCTATATAGCACTAAGTGCAAGTTGCAATATCATCTTTTGAATCACCAGTGTTCCTGTATCAGCGACGAATCCGACCATATTCAAAAAAACGTTATAGCTTGTGACGTAATTACATGATCACATGGGAGCAAGCTTTGATTTTGTAACGCTGCGAGGAGGGTAAGCGAGCTAACCTGATTGTTAGAGGCACAACAGGATGTCAAGTATCCCCTCCACAGGATTCACTGTGACAGAAACCCTACTATTTGGTAGCACACTTCGAGTAAATCCACATAGAACGGAGATCTAAGAGAACTTATTAACTCACCACTGTTACATAGTAACCGGGACACTCTGGTATTTATTTATTAACTTAACAACTGCTACACAGTAACCGGGACACTCTGGTACAAGCTACAAGCTGCTTAAAAAGCTGTTACTTTTAGACACATCAAGGTGGTATTAATTATTCATTTAGACCTAAGAAATGTTATATTTTGAATCACATATGTATGGTTCAATAGGAGGATGTATCTTGGGAATGTTGATTTAGGAATACTGCAAAGTGGTAATACAATTATTCACATTCATACACAAGGTGTATGTTTTATTGTTTGTTTTAAATATTTCTTAATCGTATCCTAGACCATAGGGAGACGTCCCAGGTCAGATTAGGCTGTTATTAATACGCATTGTAATTATGAGCAAAAATAAATATATATTTTTCTGTGATCAATGAATATCAATATCTTAAGCTTTGTTTAGGGCCCTCTTAATATACACTTTTATACCGATTTATTATTTATCTATAACACAGCATAGAAGAAGCTGTGTTTATTGGGAGTGGTTTGATACTAAATAGTCCAGCGCAAGTATAACCCTTATTGTTGTTAACCCTCCCATACAAGCCACATTTGTGGAGAATTTGTGATATTGTTGTCACATACACACAATGACCACTCTTTGTCATAAATTCCTGCAACTGCTTCAGAGTTGCTGTGGGCCTCTTGGTAGACTCTCTGACCAGTTTCTTCCTGGCTCTTTCATCCAGTTTGGAGCGACGTCCTGATCCAGGGAGGGTCTATGTTGTACCAAATACCTTCCACTTCTTAATAATAGACTTCACTGTGCTTCTAGGCATTGATAAAGCCTTTTATATTTTCTTGTATCCATCTCCTGACTTGTGCCTGTCCACAACATTATCCCGGAGATCTGTTGATAGGGCCTTGCCACCCATAGTTGATTATTTGCTTCAGTTGCACTACCAGGGACTGAGATGTTCCAGGAAAGCTGAGCAAATCAATATGCCCACAACTGATCACAGTTGAAGGTAAAATGGCTTTGTGTGTGCCGTTGAGAAGGTAATTAGCTACACCTGATTGAGTTTACAAATAATTTTAGGGGGCTGATCCTTTTTCCAACTCAATGATTCTGTTTTTGAATTGTCTTTTTTTGTTCCTGATATGTTGGTGTTATATCTTTCACTTGGATGTTATAAATTGCAACTAATTACAATTACAATTACAACTGGATAAACAAAAACTGTCTTTATTTCAGGCTGCAAAGCATCAAAATGTGATTATTTTCAAGGGTTTTTTTTCTTTTTAATACTCATTGTAGATACATATTTTACCAAAAAAACATCATATATATATAGAAATATGTATGCATGAATAAACAGGACATTTTCTATATGACGAACATTGGAATGCAAATATTAATATTTCATGTTGGGTTAGCACACTCGAGATAATGCAATTGGGTTTGAGCAACTTGTTAGGTTTGAGCTACTGTTCACGCTCTATTGAAGCCTATGGGAGAATACGCTAACTTCCTTTTTTAAGCATGTCGGTTTAGTGCGGAAGAGAAAACTTTTTACTTTCAACTTGTAATACTATTAGTATCCAATGCATTTAAAAAGCCAATTTGAGTGCAGCTAGCGCACAAGATAAATAGTGCTCCACTCGTAATCTAGCCCTATGTGTTGTGTTAATATTTTTGTTTTTTAAATTCCCTATGTGCTTTGCACCTAAGCCTAACTTCCTGAGCCCCTGAATGCTGTGCAGCTGTCTGTGAGTGCTGGATCCCTGAATCTATGTCGTCACAACAAAAAAGGAAACCTGCAAGAAATCTAATTAATAACAGAAGAGAAAGAAAAAAAGAAAGAAAAGAGAAAGAAAAAAGAAAAAACTTCCCCCACCAACATATCTAATTAAAAAAAAAAAATTTCTTTAAGCCCCCCCCCCCTCTTAAAAACTAATATACAACCTTCATAAAACACATCACTGGACATAGCTCAGTTTATTATTCTAAATATATTTTACTACGCTAAATAGGTCTATATTTCTTCTATGTGAGAAAAGTATTTCGGGTTTGTTAGAGTCTGCGCTCATAATTTAGCAGGGAACGACTGTTGGCTTTTTCCCTTCATCAATCATTTTAGTACATATCAGTGATAATTATTTCCTTTTTCTGAATATGTCAGCTGATTCATCTTGAAATTTATCCAAAGTCTTTCCATTCATTTTTATAAATCACAATTATTATAGAATGCTTTTAATATCTTAATTTTATCTTGGAAAATTAGCAATTTAAAAATGACTGATCCTGTATATATAGTCCCATTACTAATTTCTCTTTCAGTACCTGCTCTGTTTGCTTTCTCAATGACAAACATCTTAGATATGTTTAACATTCTCAGGAGTTGTTCTGCAGCAAATGTAATCAAATCATTTCACATAGGCAGTCCAATTATTCTTATATCATTGCTGTATGATTGATTCTCTGTGTCATCTAATTTTTTGCTGCAGGGTCTCTGTTTGTTTATTTCGTTTCTCTGCTATGTTTATGTTTCACCTATTTTTTATGCTTGTTATGCACTGTTCAGCTTGCGTAATCCTCATTCACATAGATTACAAGTTTTGCACTATAGAGGGTGCGAAACGAACGCAACAAAAGTTGCGTTATTTCACACTCCATAGCGCTGCCATTACGAGTTTTGGAAAAGCCGCCTTGTGCATGTGATATGGTGGCGATAAGCTCCATACCACACAAAATCCAAGCGCTGCTTTGCCTTGCTTGTGCATGCTTTCCCCATAGACATCAATGGGGAGAAAGTGTTAGAAAAAAAACTAACACCAGTGATCGCGGAATGAAAAGTTCTGTAACGCAACCCTAGTGATGTCTATGAGGAAAAACAAGTTACGTTTAAAACTAGTGCCCTAACATAAACCCCACGTCTAAACACCCCTAATCTGCCGCACTCGACATCTCCGACACCTACATAATGTTATTAACCCCTAATCTGCTGCTCCCAATAAAGCCAACACCTACATAATGTTATTAACCCCTAATCTGCAGCTCACCATATCGCCGCCATTATAATAAAGTTATTAACCCGTATTCCCCCGCACCTCAACATCGCCCACACTATAATAAAGGTATTAACCCCTATTCCGCCGCTCCCCGACATTACCGCCACTAAATAAAGTTATTAACCCCTAAACTTCTTGCCTCCGACATCACTGCCACTAAATAAACCTATTAACCACTAAACCACCAGCCCCCCACATCGCAAAAAACTAAATTAAACTGTTAACCCCTAAACCTAACAACCCCCTAACTTTAAATTAATATTACAATATTCCTATCTTAAAATAAATAAAAACTTACCTGGGAAATTTAAAAAAAACTAAGTTTAAACTATAAATTAAACTAACTTTACTATTATACTAAAATTAAAATAACTTTCAATGAAATAAATTAAATTACTCATTAAAAAAAAACTAACCCTACTAAAAATAAATAATCTACAATTACAAAAAATAAAAAATACTAAATTACGAAAATAACAAACACTAAATTACGAAAAATAACAAATAAAATTATCCAAAATGAAAACAATTACACCTAATCTAATAGCACCATAAAATAAAAAAACCTAACCTACAATAAACTACCAATAGCCCTTAAAAGGACCTTTTGTAGGGCATTGCCCTATAGAAATCAGCTCTTTTCCCTGAAAAAAATACAAAGACCCCCCCAACAGTAAAACCCTCCACCCAACCAACCCTCAAAAATAAAAAAACCTAACTCTAAAAAACCTAAGCTACCCATTGCCCTGAAAAGGGCATTTGTATGGACATTGCCCTTAAAAAGGCATTCAGCTCTTTTTCTTGCCCTGAAAAGGGCATTCAACTCTAAGAAAAGCCCAAACCCTAATCTAAAAAAAAAAAACACCCAAAAAAAGTTTAAAAAAATCTAACACTAACCCAGACGATCCACTTACAGTTTATGAAGTCCGGACATCCAGGTGGCAAAGTCTTCATCCAGGCGGCGAGGTCTTCATCTATCCAGGCGGTGTCTTCTATCTTTATCCCGGCAGCCCATCCTGAAGACACCTCTTCATACGGTCGCCGCTGTATACTGAATCTTCAATGCAAGGGAGCCTTTTCAAAAAGTCATAAATTTATTTTTGTTGCAGAAGGAGTTTCCCCTTTTTCCCCTTGATCTCTTATTAAAGTTAGGTGATTCAGAAGTTAATATTATGTTTACCAATTTAATAAATGGTATGTTGTCTACATCCCATGTATTTTTTTTCTGTGTTAGTTTATTTATATTCAAGCTTTCAATTAGTTAAAGTGCCATGATACCCAAATGTTGAAACACTTCAAAGTGATGCAGCATAGATGTAAAAAGCTTACTAGAAAATATCACCTGAGCATCTCTGTGTAAATAAAGAAATATATTTTACCTCAAAAGTTCCTCAGTAGCCACATCCCATTGTAAAGGACTTCCGTTCTAAGCAGCAAATCAGTATATCTGTCCCGGGACAGCTAAGGAAATGAGCTTATGTGCACACTCATCTTATTTCCCTATTCAGTTTAACAAAGTTTACTATGAAATCTCATGAGAGTTAAGTGAAATCTCATGAGATCACTTTAAAAGAGATCATGACCTCAGCACTGCTGATGCTGATTGACTGCAGTTTATTATTTTTATATTTTTTTTTAACCTGCAGCTGAGCAACAGCTGAAGTATATTTTTTTTACACAGAACGTACTCTGCTGAACTGAGGAAGTTGTGAGGTAAAATATCTTCCTTTTTTACATAGAGATGCTCAGGTGATATTTTCCTGTCCGCTTTTTACAGTTATAGTGCATTAGTTTCAAGTGATTTAGCATATTAGTATTATGTCCCTTTAAATGTTATTGTATAAAAAGTGTAATTTATTTTTGATTCAAGTAAATAAACCTTAACTGATTAATCATACAATGCATTAGAAATGTGAGCAATTTTTAGCGCTGTCATGTTATCCATTAAAAGTATAGGACAAGCTAAATGGATGTCATCTGTGCTAAATTAATTTGTTATAGCAGATTGTGCGCTATTCTGAACATGTGCCTGTGATATTGATAGTGCACCTGCCCTATGTATAGCACAATAGTGTACAATGCCTTAAAATACAGTCATCACTCATGAGGTATGTCGGGAAAGGAAGGCTCTGGGTCAGCTCACAGCACAACAGATCATACTTGTATTGAAGCTTGCAGTCCATCTGGGAGCTGTAATAAAAGGACAGAGATTACAGAAGGAAGTGGGTGGCATGTAGTTATGCATCAAGAGTTCCTACCCATCATCTTCCTGTTACAAGATAGTCTGCAGAGCTTTTCAGCTTTTGCTAGGCTTACCAGACATCCCAGTTTGACTGGGATTGTCCCAGTTTGGAGGTGCTGTCCCAGTGTCCCACCCAATCGTTTATTCAATCCCAGCAATGCAAAATATGTTTTTTTACATTCTGTTTGCAATTGGCTAGCATAGCTGACATGTGCGGTATTATTATGAAATGTTATGCTGTGTAGGTCCTCGAATGCCCCCTCTAAACTCAAAATGAATTGCAAGTACCACACAATTCTCCGATTGGAAGCCACACTCAGTGACATGCCCAAATAACTTTATTCATCCAATTCAAAAACACGCTGCGGTAAGAGTAATTTAAGGTGCCATCAGACAAAACACTGACAGCAGCAGTGACAGTGCAGGGCAGAACCGGGGCTATAGAGAACTGATAATAATTGTGGAAGAAAAGGGAAAAAAAGACTGAACCAGGACACAAAGAGAGTCAGTAATGGAAGCAAAGCAGGACCAGGAAAGAGTTAATCATAACTGTGGCACCAAGGCAAACAGGGCAAACCAGGAGTGAATAAGTCCAGGAATATTCAAGCTACCTCCCGTAGACACTACCATGCCTCCCCTCAGAGTGAGCATAATCGGTTTGGGAAATTGGTGAGTCAGAATCAGCAGTCATCACTGTGCTACAAGCAGTGAATATTACTCATTTGGGCCATAGTGTCATAAGGACTGACCCGTGAAAACTAGGAGGTAAATAATAAAAGCAACCAACTTGGATCTTGGTGTAGTATTATCCAGTACTGGTATTTATTTACAGGAACAACAATTACGTCACTTAATTTCCTAAAACTAGTACAGTCTCCAATCCCATTAATAAATGGTGAAATCCTAATCTTTTCACTGTTTAGGTCAGTGCTTACCATGAATACTACGTGAATAGTTATAATTCCCTACTGACTGCTTCTACTCTTACATCCCATCACAAGACTAGAGCTGACCTCTCAACCTCAAACATTAACCGCTAATAACTTCTAGTTACTATAGGCTTATCGATTAGGATGCAAGGAATGTAGTGGTTATTCCTCCCAAAGCTCTAGGGAGCAGCATTAGACATCTTTTTCTATCTCTTCTCTCTCTATTATACAGCAGACGCAGAGAGCTTTAATAGAGATTTAAAAATTAGCCTTTGTTGTCCCCCCAAATGAAGCATTCAAGTCAAGAGATCAAATGACTACTCTTTTATATGGCTGAAAAATAAAAGGGAAGGGAGTAAAGGAGGAGCCCAGTTTTTTTACATTTTGCTATGGGGCCTTGGGTTTCTTTAGTTATGCCCCAGACTGGTCAAGTAGTAGCCTCTCATCAATGAGCATTCTGCCCCTGCTCTTCAAATACTGACTGTACATTAAGTTTAATTACTAATATCTAATCATGAACACAGACCAGCGGTTTAATGCTTCCATATCACAGTACCTACCTCCATCCCTGTACAATTGCAGGGCCTGTATATGTCTCCTTATGCGCACCATGCTATTGCATTGGTCATACTAATGATAGTTAACATTACACACACAAATGCCAACGTGTATATTGTTAAATATAATATAATTCCTCTATATATGTAGAGATACTAATTTGCATAGACATATCCTCATCATCTCTGAGTAGTTTCTGCTTTATCTTCTGATTTTTCCAACCCTAACTACTTTCGTATAACTGAATGATCTAGTGCCACTTATTGATACCTTCTATTCCAGTCAGATCCTATTGTTAAAGAGATTATATTATGCATTTGTAAGTTTTTTTGAAAATTAGTTCTGGTCGTCAATCGTCACGCCCCCTTGACCATGCCCCTGACCACCCACCCACTGGCATAGCGCCAGGTGGTCCCAGTTTTGCCTCTAAAAATTATGGTAAGCCTAGCTTTGGGGGCTGGGGAGTGGTTGCCTAAATACCACTAACTAGGGTGCTTGGGATCTTGGTGTCACCCACATTCTGGTGGCATCTAAAATAAACTGCAGACCCCCACCCATTTTTCCCTGAATGCCTGACCAGCCAGTCCTCCCCTGGTCTGAGACTTCATTACAGATCTCCACAAATGGATACCCAAATAAATAATTCTATATGCCCAAATACAAGCACACTGAGGATTTTTCAAAAATAATAAAATATCAATTATGCACTGTCTTTGGTAGAAACAAACATTTAAATGCTGTCTAAAATTAAAAATAAATAAATAAATATTGGATAATATTGGCAAATGGTTAGCACTTTTAGTTTTATAAAGAACTAATGCCAATTATTTAAAGCTCTCTGGGTTTGTGAGATTCTTTTCAAAATCTGGCCAGCACTATGAAGCCCCTGTCCTAATTCTATAAAGGCAGTTTTTACCATGAGAATAGTGTGTCTTACAAATGGGTGTTGCCTGCTTTTATATATGTGAAGGCGATGCATAAATGACAATAATACTCACAAAAATTGGAATTTATACATCTTTATAAAATTAATTAATTAATGAAATAAAAATATGTAGTAAAAAATTGTATTCTTTAATCCTTTTACTTTCAATGGGAGACATTGTGCAACTTGCAGGGACAACCACTTTTTAAAAGTATTCCCAGAGGGCAGCCCCTGTGATGTTGGCATGAAAATCCATTTCTCACCAAGCAAAGATTTTAGAATCTAGCCATAAGTGTGTAGCAAAGTTCATCTTGTCTCAGTCATTTACCTACAGTTATAATCTGACTGTGTACCTGTTATTGTTTTGAAATAGTCATTAACAACACTGTGTGAGATTACAAGTGGCACAATATTTAGTGCTTTTGGACGTTGGTGCGCAAACACCGTCAGAAGTAGACTTTTAACACGCACTGATTAGCGCGAATTACAGGTTGAAAGTAAATTGTTTATGTGCAAGCAAAAGCTGATGCATGCTAACTTCAGGACTTCTGATATTTTCCCTATAGACTTCAATGGAGTGTGCACACTGAAAAGAAAAAAACTAACACCAGAAGATGGTATTTTGGTATTTTGGTACAATATATCTATAATACATACAATAATAATAATATTAATGTGGTTAACACCACAGAAAATTATATTAACTAAAAATAAAATGTGTATCAACCCCCCCCCCATACACACACACACACACAAATATAGTGATAATAATACAGACCAATATGCAGGAATATATCTAAAGTGAAAAGAGTCTTTAATGGAGAGAGTCCCACAAATAGTTCAAACGATGTTCCTCAAATGGAAGAGAAAGAAACACATCATAGCATAATACTGTGTAAATCTTCACCCCCCAGATGGAAGGCAGACTCACATTAGTTAGAGATTCAACAGCTCAAGATAATGAGCTCTATTGTGCAGACCCAGGCAGACTGGATATAGACAATGACAAATGCTTAAAAAAATGTACAATTTATTATAAACAAATGCCAAAGTTCTTGTAGATCTCTAAGGGTAACAGGTACAAACATACAAAGATACTATGGGGTTGATTTATCATATGTCGAGCAAACATGATTTGCTATAGTGAATCATGTTCGTTCAACAGTGATAAATGCAGACAGCATGCGCTATCCGCATTTATTATTGCACAAGCATTTCTGGTGAAATGCGTGTGCAATGCTGGCCCCTGCTCACTGGGGTCCAACCAGCCGCTAGCAGGGGCTGTCTATCATCCCAATCGGATCAGGATGATTTCAATCCGCCACGTAAAAGGTGGCAGAAGGGTTAAGGAGTGACGGTCTTATGACCACTGCTTCTTAACTTCCATTTCAGGTGAGCCTGAAAAGATGGGCCTCTGAAGCAGCATTCGTTGCTTCATAAATGGAGCCATATGCATGTGATAGTCCGTTGTTACAGACCCCATGAAGATCCACACTGCATCTGTAGTCTTTCTATACTGGGTAGGTAGCCCTCCTTTTGACCAATTTGAACAATGCTTAAAAGCATTTGTATCACAAAAAAAAGTATTTTGCATCTTCAAAGTGGTAGGCAGGTTGTGTAAATCAAATGGTACAAACCCCCAAAATATCCATTTTAATTCCAGGTTGTAATGCAACAAAATAGGAAAAATGGAGCTTGATGCCCCTGTTTCCGTGTGAGCCTTCAGGCTCGTCGAAAACAGTGGTTATGAAGCAGCGGTCTAAAGTCTCCATAACTTGTCTGCTGCCTCTGAGGTTGCAGTCTTTAATCCGCCCGATCCTATACGATCGGACTGATTGACACCCGCTGCTAGCGACTGATTGACCGCGAATGTGCAGGGGGCAGCATTGCACAAGCAGTTCACCAGAACTACTTGTGCAATGATAAATGCAGAGAGTGTATGCTGTCGGCATGTATCGATGTGCGGTGGATATGATATGCTACATCATATCATGTCTGATAGCACTTTGGTAAATTGGCCCCTATATATGTGTATTTAGACATGTATATGTATGTATCTCAGTGTTATAGCCCTTTGCCTGCCTTTTTTTTATAACACCTGAGATCTCATATCTTTGTTCCCTTATAAAAAAAATTATAAATGTTTTTTATTAGATAGTGTTATTATGAGCTCAACTGTACTTTCTAATGTATTTTTGAATATGCGGTAATCATACTAGCATAAATCATGATTGCGTTCAGGTGATCACGTTTACTTTCAACTTGTAATACAAGCGCTAAACCTGAAACACGCAAATACTCATGATAAACCACTTTTTGCTCACGCATAACTGCTAGCGTGCCACTAATCTGGACCTTAATTAGTGAATCACACCCTGCAGTTAGTAAACACTACACCATGCAGACAGCAAGGTATGGTTCCCTTATTTACTGTGTCACTGCTGGGTCACTCACAAAATGTGGCCTTAGAGGGAAGATTGATAAAGGGGCTAAAAGGTATAAGGTATGATATGTGGTTGTGAATGAGTTAAAAGTGTGGGTTTAAGAGGATCTGGGTATATGTGATGTATGTGTGGTGTACCTTATATGCAGGTTTACCTAGTTGTGTATGTGTGTATAACTGTTATCATTGGATAATTTTTTTTTGCATAGCATATGAAAGCATAAATACATTTTTGATCATGGTGTCTGTTATTTCTCTTTACCCTGGGTAAATAAAAATTGTCCCTTTCCAGGCTTATAGGAATAGAGACCATATTTGGAGATCATCTCCTTAAAGGGACATAATACTCATATGCTAAATCACTTGAAACTAATGCAGTATAACTGTAAAAAGCTGACAGGAAAATATCACCTGAGCATCTCTATGTAAAAAAGGAAGACATTTTACCTCACAATCTCCTCAGCTCAGCAGAGTAAGTTCTGTGTAAAAAGTTATACTCAGCTGCAGCCCAGCTGCAGGTAAAAAAAAAAATGAAGAAATGAACAGCAGCCAATCAGCATCAGCAGTGCTGAGGTCATGAACTCTTTTACTGTGATCTCATGAGATTCGACTTAACTCTCATGAGATTTCATTGTAAACGTCCTTACACTGAATAGGGAAATAACATGAAAGTGCACGAGGCTCAACCCTTCGGCTGTCCTGGGACAGACATACTGATATGTTGCTTAGAAGTCCTTTACAATGGGATGTGGCTACTGAGAAACTTTTGAGGTAAAATATCTTTCTTTTTTACATAGAGATGTTCAGGTGATATTTTCTAGTCCGCTTTTTACCGCTATGCTGCAACACTTTGAAGTGTTTAAACATTTGGGTATTATGGCCCTTTAAGGTAATAATTTGTACAGCTTATATATTTGTTATGAGTTATGTTGGGAATTTCAAAGCAAAAAAGATGAAAATAGAATCAAAAGTGTTAGCCAATCAGGTTGGTCCTCATATTAGGAATATATAAATATGGATGTAGAAGATAGTTCTAAAGAATTTCTAACATGTGAAAGAGTTATGGAACAAGACTCGGGGGACCCTTGTACCATCAAAACCATGTATCTGTAATGCATTCTTGAAATACTCTAAATATTATTATTATTATTCTTTATTTATAAAGCACCAACAGATTCTGCAGTGCTGGCTAAATATATAAATATATATGTATGTACTAAACACTCTAGACAATTGTTATTCTATGTATTGGTTATTCTATGTATTGGTAACCCTTTAAAGGGACATAAAAAACTTCAAAAATTATTCCTTGATTCAGATAGAGTATGTGATTTTAACCAACTTACCAATTTACTTTGATTATCAAATTAGCTTCTTTCTCTTGCCATTCTTTGTTGAAGGAGCAGCAATGCATTAGTGGGAGCTAGATGAACACATCTGGTGAATCAATGAAAACAGGCATTTATTTGCAGGCAAAAGCTAGCTCCTAGTATTGCATTGCTGCTTCTGAGTCTACCTAGGTATGGTTTTCAACTAAGGAAACCAAGAGAATGAAGCAAATAAAATAATAGAAGTAAACTGGAAAGTTTAAAATCACATGATCTGTCACATAATCTGTCTGGATTATGAAAGAACAATTTTGGGTTTCATGTCCCTTTAAATTTAAGTCTTCAAAATTCATGACTTTAAGATATTCTATTTATTATGCCTAATTATTATATTTTAAACTAAAAAAATGTTTCTGCCATATCTCTTGGTAGATATTTTGCACATAATTGTTAATGGTCAACATTGAAATGTGTATGAGTGCTTTTCAGTTTTGAATGGAAATAAATTTGCAATATACTTGCATTAGAAAAAAAAAACGCTTCAAGTAAAAGTTATCAGTGTTTCAGTGGCATATGCACATATGCTGCACTGCCATGTTCACTCTCACACAAACAGCATGCCTTCTCAGAGAGTTGGTGGTGACTTGTATGATACAACCCAAATAACTGCTGACACAGTACATACCACCACTTTACTCTTAAAGGGATAGTAAACCCCAAAATTTTCTTTCATGATTCAGATAGAATATACAATTTTAAACAACTTTCCAATGTAATTCTATTAACAAATGTTCTTCATTTTCTTGTTATCCATTGTTGAAGGGACAGCATTGCACTACTGACAGGAAGCTGAAAATATCTATTTAGCCAATCACAAGAGACAAATGTCTGCAGGCACCAATTAGCAGTAGCTCCCACTAGTGTATGATATGTGCGTATTCATTTTTTAACAAGGGATACTAAGAGAACGAAGCACATTCGAAAATAGAAGTGAATTTCAAAGTATCTTAAAATGGCATACTCTATCTGAATCATTCAAGTTTAATTTTGACTTTCCTATCCCTTTAATTCCCGTGCCTAAGTTCATCACAATTAATGGTCAGGAGTCAAAAAGCACACTATTTCTGTTTATGGAAAACTAACACTTATGGAAAATATCTTGTTAGAATAGCAATTGTCACAAATGATCTGCTATCAGCTAAGCAAAAGGGACACTACACCTTTGTAATTCTTCTGGACAACCTTCTCCTCTTAAAAATTCTACATTAATTTGACATCTGAGACACAGACCACTCCTGGTTTGTTTCATATCTCTCAAACCACTCATTTACAGTTTCATTTAGCAGCATGCCCTCTGATCCTTTGCCTCTCTCAAAATGAGTACCACAAGGCTCTGTTTTGGGTCCCTTGCTTTTCTCTCTATATACATCCTCCCTTGTAAAACTTCTATCCTCCATTTGGTTCCAGCAACACTTATACACCAATAATACCCAAATCTATCTTTCCTCTCCTGATATATTGTCACATCAATGCCTGTGATTGAACATGGAACTACATATTTGCAGCATTTTGCCCACCAGAGGGCTTTAACTTGCAGCAGGCAGTTACCTTGTCAGCACTGCTATAAAAGGCAGCCTCACAGACCACTCCCTGCCATGACATTGTGGTTCTACCAGTCTGTTAGTGCCTTTGACTTTGCCTGAGTTCATGTTTGTTTTTCTGAATATGGCTGGCCTCCTGACTACTCTAATGTATTTTCCCTGTATTTGGTGACTTATTGGACTGCTCTCAGGTATCTGACTCTTGGCTTGTCTCCTGGCTATTTTCTCATCACCAGCCTGTCCCTGCTACTGCACCCAAGCTCTGCAGAGGGTGTCTGTAAAGTTGCTATTTCCAGTTCATGTACCCAATCTCTGCAGAGGGTGCCTGACAAGTTCCTGTTTCCATTTCCTGCACCCTAGCTCTATAGAGCGTATTGATAAGAGCCAGTCTCCAGCTACTACACTCAAGATCTGTAGATGGTATCTGCCAAATGCCAGTCTCCAGCTATTGCACCCAGGCTCTGCAGAGCATGTCTGTCAAGTTCCTATACCCAAGCTCTGTAGAGGGTGTCTATCAATTTCCTGTATCAAGTTCCTGTACCCAAGCTCTGCAGAGGGTGTCTGTCAAGTACCTGTATACAGTTCCTGTTCCCTAGCTCTACAGAGGATATCTGCCAAATGTCAGTCTCCAGTTCATGCTTCCAAGCCCTGCAGAGGGTATCTGCCACATAACAGTATCCAGCTATTGTATTCAAACTCTGCAGTGGGTGGCCACCCAGCTTCTGTATCCTATTCCAGTCTTTGGCCTCAAGTAGTATTCCAGTCTTCATACTCAAGTGGGCATTCCTGTCTTTAGCATCAAGTGGGTATTTGGGCATTCCAGTCTCAGCCTTAGAGTGGCTATTCCTGTTCCTGGCACTATGGTGAGCATTACCTCTGATTCCAGTTCTGGAGGGGGCACACCTGCTCACCTATCCTGCTTCTAGTATCTGATCTTTATCCTGCTTCTAGTATCTGATCTTGTAGTGTCCTGTACAATAAACTTGCATTGACTGTCTGTTTCTTCAGCTATGCCTAAAAGAAGTAGTTCCATTCAGAAGACCATACCACTGGCCCCTTTAAGTGCACAAGCCAGCATTTAGTCTGACACCACTCCACATGAACTCCAAACCCCTTGTGATGGTTAAGGTGAACTAGTATCCTATTTTTCTGTAGGACCACTCAGTCTCACACCATACCTCGGGTTCCCACAGAATGATCTTAAAGGTACCCTGTTGTGCTCATTGATCTGAGGGTCACTACTGCTGGAATACAGAGTGAAAACTGAGGCGTCACGCAACTTAGTCTGCTAGTAGCAGAGAAGAGTAAGTAAATAAGGCTTGCAGGGAGACACTTGTTTCTGTGTTAGTTTTGGCATAGAACTAGTGCCAATAGAGTATCAGACATCCATCCCAATCAAGTAAAATATATACAAATAAGCACACAAACAAACACTCAAACAGGAGCTTAATTGGATACAAGCTCTGTTAATAGTTAAACTGTAATCCAAGTATGCTTTGAGAATTAGTCCAGGATATTTAGGCAATTATTGTTATAGCCACATTCATAAGTGAATCCAGGTTATGAATACCAATAAGACATATGATGATATGTGGCAAACAAATACCTAAAAGTCAATGTCCAGATTATGTATGTGTTGTAAGCAGTTAGGCACAATTAGTCTGATAGTTATATAAGGCAAGCGTAGTTGTTTGTGACACAGTTCAGAAAGCAAGCCTGTCAGTTATTGTTATCAAGCAGCGTTTATGAGGCTAAGCTGACTATATACCGTTAAGCAAAAAAAGTATACAGACCGGTAATCCAAGACAGGAAATCAGGTGGTGAGAGAGACTCCGATTATCCTACGGCTGACAGGCTCAGCGTGTAGCGAGGGAGAGCTGCAAAACGCTGGATGAGCAAGAGAGGAAGCCAGGCGTGACGTCACACGCTGAACGTAGCTGCTGGCAAGTCGGCTCTGAAAGAAAAGTAACTTGGCTCCAGGTAGAATTTTGAAACAAGTGGTTAGTAAGAAATTGCTGACCACATTAGTATTCACAGGCACAGGGGGCAAGCTCAGGCTGGGAGATTAGTAAGATTTGATATCCACGCAAAGTAGCAAGAATATGGCTAGGTATCTTCATTGGCAGAGAATGTATCTGAGTGAAAACATATTACCAAGCAGGGAGTTGTGTAAGGAGGAGCTTTAAATAGTGTTATGTAGGACAGGTTATTAAAGGCACAGTGCCATACATGACAAGTCCCTGACAGGACACCCCCCTCAAGGAGCCGCTCAGTGGATCAAGGTCCAGGACGGTCAGGATTTCTCCGGTGGAACAGGGATAAAAGACAGGGAGCAGAAACGTTAGTACAAGGCTCACAGGAGTCCTCCTCAGGACCAAACCTCTTCCAACTCACCAAATACTGGAGCTGATTGCAGAAGTAATGGGAGTCTAAGATGGACTTAAATCTCATATTCCATATCATCGGTTACCTGAGGATTACAAGACGTATTTTGGATGTTACCCCTCACCATACCATAAGGTTTCAAGAGCGAAACATGAAATGTTCTGATAATGAAGTAATACAACTTACTAAGAGTAATGAAAACACTCAGAGTAATATTGGGCCCACTATGACAGCTAATAGCATACCGTTACATATACCTCTGAATCAGAGTAATCAAACTAATACCCAAATTATATGTACCAATGATCAGAGCAATAGCTTATCAACATGTAGTGGCCAAATAAAGTCTCATGGAGCTATACCCAAAAATATAAGTACAGCGAGCGGTCCTTTAATTGGAATGCAATCTTTAGAGACACCAGGTATGTCTAACCAGGCTCAAAGTAATAATCAGGTTTTTCGGTCTGCCCTAAAAATAAAGGGAGGAGGAGGGACAGCTGTTGCCAACAAAATAAGAGGGGGAAACAGATATACCCTCAGAGAGACAACCAAGAAATAAAGGAAAATCTAGTAATCAATATCTCTCACTATCATCTTAGTGCTGTTGAAACTAGAGTTCTTAATTTGGGTTTAGGCTTTTGTCCAACTAGAAAATTCGATATCTTTCAAACTATTCTAGATTTGAATAAATTTGTGCGCAATTTAACTCTGCGCAGGCACTTTAAGAATGAGGGCCCTCCCAGAGAGGATTCATCGAACTCTGATACAGATAATATTGGTAAAAATGTTTTACTTCTGAACTTTGATGAGATGTGTGATTTGACTACACTCCAATCTTTGGAGAATGAACAGTGTCTTGATTCTGGCATGACACACACACAGACTCCGAAGTTCAGAGGTAAATCCAAATTCTATCCTTTGCAGTCTAGGGGTAAAGCCCTGGAAAGCTTTCATAAAAGGGTTCTTGAAGATCTACATGCTCTAGACAGAACCACAGCTGTAGACCACTCAAATTTAAATAGACACGAAAGGGACGCTATTGTTTCTCTACAAAACAATCTGTCTATAGTGGTCAAACAGGCCGATAAGGGCGGCAATATTGTGGTAATGGATAGAGATATGTATGTCAATGAAGCATTACGCCAACTGAGTGATGGTTCTTCATATAAAGCCCTAGGCTTTAATCCCACTAGATTGTATCAGGGTAGATTAAGATCTATCTTAGATGATGCCCTATTTCTGGGTATCATCGATCAGGATACTTTTGAGTTCTTGTTCATTTCTGAACCGGTGGTACCTATCTTCCACCACCTGCCCAAGATCCACAAGAGTTTAGAGGATGTAAAGGGACGACCAATTTTTGCAGGGATAGGGTTATTATTTGAGCACCTTTCCGAATGGATAGACAGCATCCTGCAGCCATTGGTCATGTCACTTCCCAGTTATTTACGGGATACTACTCATATACTCAATCTTGTGGATACTGTGCAGGTGGTGGAGGGTATGACATGGCTAACTGTGGATGACTGTGATGACACTAAGGATTTTATAATCATGGCTACAAAGTTTCTTCTTGAACACAATTATTTTCGCTTTGAGGGGGTTCATTACGTCCAGTTGAAAGGTACAGCTATGGGGGCAAAATTTGCCCCCTCATATGCTAATTTATTTATGGGCTGGCTTGAGTACAAATATTTACTTGGACGTATGAACCCTTTCTCTGCGAAGATATTGTATTATAAGAGATTTATCGATGACTTGATCTTTGTGGGTACTTTCTCTGAACATGAAGCAAAATGCTTTGTTGGGTACCTTAATTCCTGCATTCCTGACATACAGTTTACATATGAGTGGCAGCCCAATACTATACATTTCTTGGATGTAGAACTAAGTTTCAATAGGTGTACGAACAAAATAGATACTGGCATGTATCGCAAACCTATTGCAGGCAATTCAATTTTGCACTCTTCTAGTTCTCATCCTAGACATGTTTTTAGGGGGATTGCCAAGGGACAATTTCTCAGAACAAGGAGGATTAGTTCAAATGATGCTACCTTTCACTCTGAATCCCAGTCGTTAAAGAAAAGGCTTGAGAATAGAGGTTACCCTACTCAGATAATTAATGATGCAATGAGAGATACTGGTCAAACTGATCGTTCTAGCCTCTTAAAATTGAACAGACATAACATGCAGTCTAGAAAACAAACTGATGAGAAACCATTCTTTATTACTAAATACTCCATGCAATATTATCAAATTTGTAATATCATTAAAAAATATCTACCCATTTTATATGGGGATGATCTTTTGAAAGACACTATTAGTAATGGTTGTAGGTTCGTGTATAAAAGGAACCTTACACTAGGTAATATGGTATCGCCTAGTCAACTCCGAACCCCTGGAAATCAGAGTTCTTGGCTCAGACACAATGGTACCTATAGGTGCGGAAAAAATTGTAAGGCCTGTGATGTTATTAAAGTAGGACCTAATTTTAGATCCTATGTCACTGGAGATGAGTACAACACCAAAGGATGTGTCAATTGCTCTACCACTTTTGTGGTTTATCTAATTGGATGTAAGAGCCACAATTTACAATATATAGGTATGACAAGTCGTGATGTTCGCACCAGGATACGAGAACACTTGGGCTACATAAAGAATAAAATTGATTGTTCAGAGTTGGCCAGACATTTCATCACAGTTCATGGTGGAGATGTGCGTGATTTTGAATGGAATGCAATAGAGACCATAAATAGACCCCCAAAGGGAGAAGATAAGTGGTCTATTCTTGCTAGACAAGAGGTCTATTGGATTAACAAAATGCTCACATTAACCCCTCATGGATTCAACTCAGAAAACGATATTATCAATTTCTGGGAATAAATGTTTAATATGGTAAAGGTTTATTTACTTATTATCTATCAGATATTGGTATATATATATATCTACTTATCTATTTATTTTTCACATTTAGGTCTTAGATTTGAAACTTTTTATTAGTGCTGGTTTAAGTTTGTATCATTTTGTATTATTTTGTTTTGGTTTTGTTTTGCTTTGTTCTATCTATCTAGGATTTGATGATCTAGGATAGTATTTAAAATTATATCTTTATTATTGGAACACATCATTTCATAATCTTTGTATATATATCTTTTCTGTCATTTATAAATAATAATGGGTATTTATCAATTGATCTAGATTGGGGACTTGCCTTAAACTTTTATCTAAGGTGTTTAGACTGATAGGTTGGCACTATATATATTTATATGTATGAGTTAATTTATGTGATCTCATTGCATTTGTTAATCATTCCATGAATTCTGATCTATAGTATAGAACATGACTTTAATGAATCTAATCAAATAATTCTGATGTTCTGAATTCTGGAATTTTTTGCATTTATTGCCTGTAATCAGCTCCTATTATAATGAACTGTTATTTACATTTAAATAGCTTTGTTCAATGTATTTAGAGTTAAACCTATAGATAATATGTTTTCCTAGTTATATCATGTTTAGCACTTATATTTAACCTCAGTGAAGTGTTAAGGGTTAAGCTTTGTTCACTTGTAGGGGATGGAAGGGGAGGGGTGTTTTTATGTTTTAACCAATGAGGAACATTTTACCTGTATCAAATTATGTCTATGATTACGGCTACACTTTGCCGAAACATGTAAGACTTATTTTGTATCTTCCACCATCCCTTGATGTTAACTTCATATGCTTTTAATTATCTGGATATGAATCCTGAATAAATGTTGGACTTTTATTTATCTACATTGGCGACTCTTTGGACTTATTTTTTCTATGAAATGTAGGGTGTATCTTCAGTGAAGTAGGCAGCTGTAGAGTAACTGCATTAGCATTAATAACTTTTATTATTTCATAGGGTCCTAAGTACAGAGCACCCAACTTCTTGGTAGGTATCCTTAACCTATGGTTTTTTGTACTTAACCATACTTTATCGCCGACCTTATAATCTGGAGGTCTAGAACGACGTAAATCATAGTCGCGTTTTTGAACAGCCTGAGCTTCTTGTAGGACCTGCTTCAGAGTGGCAAAACCATTAGCTATGGAATTTACAGTATCAGTTACAATGGGCATGGATGATTCGCCAGTACGAACTGGGTTATAGGAAGGATGGAATCCATAGATAATGTAGAATGGTGTCATTTTAGTAGATGCATTAAATGTGTTGTTATGGGCGAATTCTGCAGTTGGGAGAAGAGAATGCCAATTGTCTTGTTCTAGGATGCAGTAACAGCGAAGGTATTGTTCTAGTGCCTGATTAGTTCTCTCTGTCTGCCCGTTTGTCTGTGGATGATATGCAGTACTTAATCTTCTAGTGATGTTGAGGAATTGACATAACTGATTCCAGAATTTTGACGTAAATTGTGTACCTCTATCTGTCGTAATCGAGTCAGGTAAGCCATGTAACTTTACTACGTGATTCAAGAAAAGCGTAGCGGTTTCAGAAGCTGTTGGTAGGCCTCTATGTGGTAAAAAATTAGCCATTTTAGAGAAGAGATCTACCACTACCAATATGGTGTTTTAATTTGAGGATGATGGCAACTCCACAATATAATCCAATGCAATGTCTGCCCATGGTCTCTCAGGTATTGGTAGAGATAGAAGATAACCATAAGGGCGGTTATGTTGATGTTTCTTAGTGGTACAGACAAAACATGTTTGAATGTACTGTGTGACAGTGTCATTCATTTTGGGCCACCAATAGTTTCTCTTGAGCAGATGTAAGGTTCTATGTACCCCTGAATGGCCTGCTAAGAGTGAATCGTGGGCAGTGGCGACAACCTCATTCCTGAGAGATGAAGGAATATACAACAGGTTAGCGTGATAGTACAGGTCATCCGAATGTTTACTCAAACCGAGCTGGTTCAGAGAAGGATCATCTCTCTGATGTTCTTTTAAAGTGGTTTTGAATTCCCCTGTTAGACAGATTATTCTGTCTGAGGGTATGATAGCTGCTGGGGATTCCACGTTACATGGTCGGGGATCCTTTCTAGAGAGAGAATCAGCTTTTATAGTTTTTGAGCCAGGTCGGTAAGTGATCACATAATCGAAACGGGAGAAAAAGAGACTCCCTTGGACCTGACGTGAAGTCAAGGTTTTATTAGATTTTAAATATTCCAAGTTCCGATGGTCGGTATATATAGTAATAGGATATTTCGTACCCTCAAGGAGGTGTCTCCAAAACTCCAAAGCAGATTTGATGGCAAGGAGTTCCTTGTCACCTATACCATAATTAATTTCTGCTAAACTCATGACTCGGGAGTAGTAGGATACTGGATGTAAGGGCTCTTTTTGAGAGTACCTCTGAGAAAGAACAGCCCCTATAGCAAACTCTGAAGCATCAACTTCCAGCGTAAAATGACAACTGGGATCTGGGAATTGTAGGATTGGGGCTGAGACAAATTTATTTTTAAGGATGTTAAAAGAATCATCAGCATTTTGATTTAAAAAAACTTTACATGTTTTCGTGTTAAGGTGGTTAAAGGTCTAACGATGTAAGAAAAGTCTTTAATAAACTTTCTATAAAAATTCGCAAAACCCAGGAATTTTTGAATATCTTTCTTATTACATGGAATAGGCCATTTAGTGATGGCTTCAACTTTACTAGATTCCATTGCAATACCAGTGGGTGAAATGGAATACTCTAAAAATTAGATAGTGTTAGTGTTGAATATACACTTTTCTAGTTTGGCATATAAATGGTGAGCCCTCAAGCGAGACAATACTTGTTTCACATGTAATAAATGGTTCTCAAAGGTATCTGAATAAACGAGAATGTCATCCAAATAAATGACTATGCAAACATCTAGGAGGTCATGGAAGACATCATTAATAAAACACTGAAACGTCGCTGGGGCATTACATAAACCAAACGGCATAACTGTGTATTCATAGAGTCCATACCATGTACGGAATGCCGTTAACCATTCATCCCCTGCCCTCATCCTGATCAAATTATAGGCACCTCTGAGATCAAGTTTAGTGTAGATAGTGGCACCTTGTAAACATTCAATGAGTTCAGGTATGAGGGGCAGGGGGTATCTGTTCTTTTTAGTACATTTATTCAGCTGTCTATAGTCAATTATGGGTCGAAGACTCCCATCCTTATTTTTCACAAAGAACATGGCTGCACCTGCTAAAGAAGTAGATGGTCTAATGAAACCTTTCTTGAAATTCTCATCTAAATAATCTTTTAGATGAGCTAACTCTGGCTGTGATAAGGGATATATATGACCGTATGGTATAGTACTGCCAGGTATGAGATCAATAGGGCAGTCGTAGGGTCTGTGTGGGGGCAAAGTGTCCGCCTCTACCTTATCAAAAACATCAGCAAATTCAGCAAAACACTCATGCAACTTATGTTCGACTATGTGACAGAGGGTGTGTATACCAAAACAAGTTTGTTTACAATACACTGAATCAAAGACTACTGACGCATCCTTCCAAGAAATAGTGGGGTTATGTTTAATTAACCAATTTAAACCAAGTATCATAGGGTATACAGATGTTGGAAGGACGTCAAAAGATATTAGCTCTCTGTGTCCTGAAGCAGATATAACAGTGATCGGAATGGTGTGGTGAGTTATAGGCCCTGAACTAAAAAAAGAGCCATCAACCAAACGGATAGCCAGTGAAACACTTTTCTTTATTAGTGGGATCTTATTTTTAACAACAAAAGCAATGTCCACAAAATTCCCAGATGCCCCAGAGTCAACTACGGCCTGTACGTCTATCTTCTGATGAGGCCACTGTAAGTAGAGAGGAAGTGATAAATGAGATACTATGTTATTAACCAAATTGACTGTATGATCATAACACGATGTCTTACCCTTCTTTTGTCGGAGGAGGGATGGACAATCCCTGACACCATGATCTTTCTCAGCGCAGTATAGACATAAATTCAGTAGCTTACGCCTGGATTTCTCTTCAGGTCTTAAAGGTCCTCTGATAACCGCTACATCCATGGGTTCTTCGGTGGACCTGGTTGGTAGAGTGGAGGGGTTAGAGTGGTGGTACGAGGGAGACCTCTTAGACATGAAGTCTTCTAAAGATCTTTCAGACTTTTTTTCCCTGAGTCTTCGGTCAATGCCAATACAGAGGGTCATTAACGCCTCCAGGTCTTCTGGGATCACACCTCTTGCTAACTCATCTTTTAAGGCATCACTAAGACCTAGACAAAATTGGTTCCTTAGTGCAGGATTGTTCCACAGGGTGTCAGGTGCCCATCTTTTAAAGTCAGTAATGTATTCTTCCACCATTCTGATGGCAGATTCTGCTGTATTCTGTTTATTGTGGTCCTCGTATAAGATTTAGGTTTTAAAGTGAACATTAGAGTGCAGGAATTCTTGAAATCCCTGAACATGGTTCTGTCCCCAGAGAATTTTTCAGGGGGACTAACCATAGGTTCTGATGTAGTCTCAACTACAGGTGGTTTGTTGGCGAGATGATCATTGATAAATTTCCTGATATTCTGATTCTCTAACTGGATCTCCCTTAGACCTTGGATCATGTGATCCATACTCTGCGCTAGGGAGCCAACTCTGTTGCATAGTTCACTTATATCCATAATATAGGATACTAATATTTTTATTGGCTTGGTAATATGTGATGGTTAAAGGGCCACTGTAAGTAAATATTTTCTATGCCTGTTACTAACTAACTACCCCAAATACGCTTTTTATCAATAGCATTTCATTAACATATCTCTACCGTATATCAGAAATCTTGTCTGCAAATTTAATTGTTTTCCAAACCCACTCCGTGGGTATCCTTTGCTCTGTACCAATCCGTTTACAATACCTAGGTTTCAAAATGGCGCTTTAAACACAAAGTTATTGGTTTAAGTATTTTGAACATGCAGTGCTGAAAATAGTGGGCAGGATAACGTGACATCATCGGCGAATAAAAGATATAACTTTTAGAACATTATGAAACTTCGTTTTGGAGAAAATATAGGTCAGTAGGTTTTAATTAATGTTTATTAACTTTAATATGTTAGTTGTTTAGCTTAAAAATTATAACAGAAAGTAATCCTTTAAGGTGAACTAGTATCCTATTTTTCTGTAGGACCACTCAGTCTCACACCATACCTCGGGTTCCCACAGAATGATCTTAAAGGTACCCCATTGTGCTCATTGATCTGAGGGTCACTACTGCTGGAATACAGAGTGAAAACGGAGGCATCATGCAACTTAGTCTGCTAGTAGCAGAGAAGAGTAAGTAAATAAGGCTTGATGGGGGACACTTGTTTCTGTGTTAGTTTTGGCATAGAACTAGTGCCAATAGAGTATCAGACATCCATCCCAATCAAGTAAAATATATACAAATAAGCACACACACAAACACTCAAACAGGAGCTTAATTGGATACAAGCTCTGTTAGTAGTTAAACTGTAATCCAAGTATGCTTTGAGAATTAGTCCAGGATATTTAGGCAATTATTGTTATAGCCACATTCATAAGTGAATCCAGGATATGAATACCAATAAGACATATGATGATATGTGGCAAACAAATACCTAAAAGTCAATGTCCAGATTATGTATGTGTTGTAAGCAGTTAGGCACAATTAGTCTGATAGTTAGATAAGGCAAGCGTAGTTGTTTGTGACACAGTTCAGAAAGCAAGCCTGTCAGTTATTGTTATCAAGCAGCGTTTATGAGGCTAAGCTGACTATATACTGTTAAGGAAAAAAGTATACAGACCGGTAATCCAAGACAGGAAATCAGGTGGTGAGAGAGACTCCGGTTATCCTATGGCTGACAGGCTCAGCGTGTAGCGAGGGAGAGCTGCAAATGCTGGATGAGCAAGAGAGGAAGCCGGGCATGACGTCACACGCTGAACGGAGCTGCTGGCAAGTCGACTCTGAAAGAAAAGTAACTTGGCTCCAGGTAGAATTTTGAAACAAGCGGTTAGTAAGAAATTGCAGCCCACATTAGTATTCACAGGCACAGGGGGCAAGCTCAGGCTGGGAGATTTGTAAGATTTGATATCCACACAAAGTAGCAAGAATATGGCTAGGTATCTTCATTGGCAGAGAATGTATCAGCGAAAACAAATTACCAAGCAGGGAGTTGTGTAAGGAGGAGCTTTAAATAGTGTTATGTAGGACAGGTTATTAAAGGCACAGTACCATACATGACAAGTCCCTGACACCCCTGAACCCATTCCACAGAGCATGACATATATCTCCTTCATTACTTAACCAGATTAGCAACTGTCTTTCTGCAATTTCCTCTTGGATGTCCTTGCACTACCTCCAAATCAATCTGGCTAATACTAATCTGCTTCTTAACCCCCCCCCCCCCCTCTGTGAGACATCCAACACCTGACATTTCTCTTACAGTTAGAGACTCTATTCTCAACACTTCAACCCTAGTCCACTGTCTTGCGGTCACACTTGACTGACATTCACTTCACATACACAAGAGCTCACCAAATCCTGCTGTGCACACCTACGCAACATTTCCAGAAGTCATCCTTTCCTTACTCAAGAATCTACAAAAATAATAATTAATTCCTTCATTTTGTCATGCATAGACTACTGCAATCTACTTTTAAATGGCATTCCCAAACGTTGCCTCTCCCCCCTCAAATCTATTATGAATGCTTTAGCCAGACTTATTCAGTCACTGATCTACATGAACTGCTCTGCTCTGCCAGTCCTTAAACTGGTTCACCATACACTCCAGAATACAATTCAAAGTATTAACCCTAACCTATAAAGCACTCAACAGCCGCACTACCAACTATATTTCCTCTCTTATATCTAAACACTCCCCGACCCGTCCTCTTTGATCAACCTCTGACCTACGTCTCTCCACTCCTATTATATCTATGTCTCTCTCTCCTGCCTACAAGACTTCTCATACACTGCTCCCGGCATCTGGAACTCTTTACCCCACTCTATCAGACTGTCTCCAACCTTAGAAAGAGCATCAAATGCCACCTTATGAGAGGCTTACCATCTATCATCTGGTTTTTCTCCAACCCAAAATAAATCTTGAACTGCATTGACTCACTGATTCAACTACAATCGATGTGACAAGCTACCCCACACCATATGTCTCTGAACCCTCAACATGTAGATTCTAAGCTTACAGAGCAGGGCCCTTTTCCTTGTGTACTAGATTTGTTTAGTCTGTTATGTTTTTGTATCATACTACAAATCCTTGTTATTGTATACCTCTATCTCCGTACCCAGCACTTCGTAATTTTGCAGTGCTATACAAATAAATGATAATAATAATAATATTAGAAAGTATTACACTACCCCACCTGGCTACTTTATAATGCCACCCAGCTGGCAACATTGTGTGTGGAGAACACTGATGTAATTCCATTCCCCTGCCCCTGTATCAGGAGACAGCCATCAGCAAATCACATATATGCATATATTGTGAAACTTTACCCATGCTCAGTAAGAGCTGGTGCCTCAGAAAGTTTGCATATAAAAAGAACGTGCACAATTTATTTTTAATGGAAGTGAATTGGAAAGTTTCTTTTAATTGCATTATTTCAGGCCTATTTATCAAGCCGTCAACCACAAATGCGCTGGAATTCCGCAGCGTAATTGTGGAGAGCCTGATTCCCCTTATTTATCGAAGCCTGCAAACAATCAAAGTTGAAATTTGTGACGTAACATACGATCTGCCGGCCAACACAGATCGATGCTTATGTCATTACAGATGTTCCAATGCAAATTCGGCACTATCTGACAACTTTTGCTAGTTAACAAACTTCTAACAGGTATGCTTGCCACTATTCCGGCCCAGTGTACCTGCTTTTCAATCCGCCACCCTGGAGGCCGCGGATGCCATAGGAATCAATGGGGGTCTGAAAGCAGCGAAAGCTCATGTTCGCTGCTGCCCGATATCCCATTGATTCCTATGGGAGAATAAAAGTTATGTTTACACCTAACACCCTAACATGTACCCCGAGTCTAAACACCCCTAATCTGCCGCCCCCTACACTGCCACCACCTACATTATACTTATTAACCCCTAATCTGCCGACCCGACACCGCCGCCACCTACATAAAGTTATTAACCCCTATTCTGCCGCTCCCGGACCCCGCCGCCACCTACATAATGTTATTAACCCCTATCCAGCCACTCACGGACCCCGCCGCCACCTAAATAATGTTATTAACCCCTATCCCGTCGCTCCCGGAGCCAACCGCAACTAAATAAATGTATTAACCCCTAGACCTCTGGCCTCCCACATCACTACCATTTACTAAATCTATTAACCCCTAAACCGCCAGTCTCCCACATCGCCATAAACTAAATTAACCTATTAACCCCTAAACCTAACAACCCACTAACTTTATATTAAATATTAACTCATCCCTATC
This sequence comes from Bombina bombina, assembly GCF_027579735.1. NCBI lineage: Eukaryota > Metazoa > Chordata > Amphibia > Anura > Bombinatoridae > Bombina > Bombina bombina. The sequence goes on from NC_069504.1 coordinate 572,600,670, forward strand.
TTATAATAAATTTAAACTTACCTTTAGATTTAAATTAAAGTATATTAAAAAACCTAACCCTACTCAAATAATTT